>NC_081552.1:268350381-268490381 GCF_963082655.1 Stomoxys calcitrans | reverse complement strand
TTTACGCAATAACCCCCAATGAAATACAATAAGTCCTAATGAACTAGGTCCTTAATAAAAACAAAATAAGTCCCAAATTAAACAAGTAAGAGCGTGCTAAGTTCGGCCGGGCCGAATCTTATATACCCTCCACAATAGATCGCTTTTGTCGAGTTCTATGCGCGTTATCTCTTTTTAGACAAACTTAAAATATTGAATAAGAACTGTTATGCTATTGGAGCTATATCAAGTTATAGGCCGATTCGGACCATAAATGAATCCCGAACATTGTAGAAGTCATTGTGTAATATTTCAGTTCATTCGGATAAGAATTGCATCTTGTAGGGGCTCAAGAAGCAAAATCGGGATATAGGTTCATATGGGAGCTGAATCAAGCTATTGATCGATTCAGACCATATTAGACACGTATGTTGAAGGTAATGAGAGAAACCGTTGTACAAAATTTCAGCCAAATCGGATGAGAATTGCGCGCTCTATTGGCTCAAGAAGTCAAGATCCAAGATCGGTTTATATGGCAGTTTTATCAGCTTATATACCGATTTACGCCATACTTAGCACAGTTATTGGAAGTCATAACAAAACACCTAACGCAAAATTTCAGTCATATCGGATGAGAATTGCGCGCTCTATTGGCTCAAGAAGTCAAGATCCAAGATCGGTTTATATGGCAGCTATATCAAAACATGGACCGATGTAAACCATACTTAACATAGTTGTTGAAAGTGTTACCAAAACACTACGTGCAAAATTTCAGCGAAATCGGACGAGAATTGCGCCCTCTAGAGGCTAAAGAAGTCAAGACCCAAGATCGGTTCATATGGCAGCTATATCAAAACATGGACTGATTAAAACCATACTTAGCGTAGTTATTGGAAGTCATCACAAAACACCGCATGCACAATTTCAGCCAAATCGGATGAGAATTACGCCCTCTAGAGGCTAAAGAAGTCAAGACCCAAGATCGGTTTCTATGGCAGCTATATCAAAACATGGACCGATTTTAACCATACTTAGCGCAGTTGTTGGAAGTGATACCAAAACACTACGTGCAAAATTTCAGCGAAATCGGACGAGAATTGCGCCCTCTAGAGGCTAAAGAAGTCAAGACCCAAGATCGGTTTATATGGCAGCTATATCAAAACATGGACTGATTAAAACCATACTTAGCGTAGTTATTGGAAGTCATCACAAAACACCGCATGCACAATTTCAGCCAAATCGGATGAGAATTACGCCCTCTAGAGGCTAAAAAAGTCAAGACCCAA
Source organism: Stomoxys calcitrans (assembly GCF_963082655.1). NCBI lineage: Eukaryota > Metazoa > Arthropoda > Insecta > Diptera > Muscidae > Stomoxys > Stomoxys calcitrans. The sequence goes on along the minus strand of NC_081552.1, from coordinate 268,489,116 downwards.
GATCGGTTTATATGGCAGCTATATCAAAACATGGACCGATTTTAACCATACTTATCGCAGTTGTTGGATGTGATACCAAAACACTACGAGCAAAATTTCAATAAAATCGGATAAGAATTGTGCCCTCTAGAGGCTTAAGAAATCAAGACCCAAGATCGGTTCATATGGCAGCTATACCAGGCTATTGACCGATTTAAACCATACTTGTTGGAAATGATACCAAAACACCATATGCAAAATTACAGCCAAATCGGATAACAATTTCGCCCCCTAAAAGCTGAAGAAGTCAAGACCCAAGATCGGTTTATATGGCAGCTATATCAGGTTATGAACCGATTTCGACTACCACGTGCAAAAATTGCGCCTCTAGTGTTTCAGGAAGTCAAGACCCAAGATCGGTTTATATGGCAGCTATATCAAAACATGGACCGATGTGGCCCATTTACAATACCAACCGACCTACACTAATAAAAAGTATTTGTGCAAAATTTCAAAATTTCGAAAGTTAGCGTGCTTTCGACAGACAGACAGACAGACCGACGGACGTACATGGCTAGATCGACTTAAAATCACAGAATATATATACTTTATGGGGTCTTAGACACATATTTCGAGGTGTTACAAACAGAATGACGAAATTATTGTAGTATACCCTCATCCTGTGGTGGAGGGTATAAAAAAGTCTCAAATCTTGCAACATAGAAAATTTTTATTATTCAGTATTTGTATAAAATACTGAAAAATACAGACTTTCTTACCTCATTATGGCTGGGCGGTATACTCTATGGGATTGGTTCAAAGTAATCCTCACCACCCTTTCGTAGGGGTGTCAATCGGCTCCATATTCTCACCATTTCTCAGTATGCTATCTGACGCCAGATAACAAGAATGTAGTGCTTATTGACATTTATCTTAAACCCTTGGATGTCAAAGTGGGTGGGATAAACATTACCCGGAAGTCGATTCCACATACGAACGGTTCGGGCGAAATAAGAATTTCTCTTTATAATGCATTGTGGGGTCCGCTGGCCAATCAATTACAAACGGGTGTGAGTTCCTGGAATGTCTACTATCCCTGAAATACATCCTTACATCAGGAATAAGAAGACAATCCCATGGCAGCCGGTTGTACATACCGGATTGACCCGATGAATTCCTTCATCGGCAAGGGCTACCGCCTCAGTATACCACACACTGCTACTACAACTACAACAAGAGGAATAAGAAGACTAATATCAGATGAGCACACACCATGAAAGTACCGATAGAACAGCGCCAAACAACCCACATTGCGACGATGATGAAGGGGGGCAATAGAGTTGAATACCCCACTGTCCCGAATCAACGCCATCACTCTCTTCTGCACACGGTCCAGTAGCTCCAGGGATGATTTTGAAGCTCCAGCCCATACATGTGAGTTGTACTCCATTTTCGGTCTTATGAAACTGGTGTAGATGTTAAGAAGATCAGACGGAGTGAATTAATTCTTACACCGTTTAAGGAAGCCTAAACACTTGAATGCTTCTTTCGACGAACATCACTTTGTATTTTCATGCCCAGAGCATCAAGAGCTTTTGATTGCTCCACCTTTATACAGTTGATAGACAAAGATTATCGTACTGGGTTAGCGAATCGTTTGTGTGACAACAAGCAGCACTGAGTCTTCCGTGCACTGAAATCTACTCGATTCATTCGACCCCACTCAGAAATGGCCAGCAAATCCTGGCAAAGTGTATCGTCCATAACTCGCCTCTTGTCTTCAATCTCTCGCAGACTTGGCCAATGGTCGAATGAGTATGAATGACAGAGATCACTGTCATCCGCAAATGATGAGTAGATCGGATTCGATGTCTAACCCAACAGATCGTTGATGAAAATTAGAAAAAGAGAAGGAGAAAGAACACAGCCCTGGGGTACACCTGCGTTCATTTTGTGCTCATTGGATGAGAACCCATCTATAACGACTCGAATAGTGCGATCTCTGAGAAAGCTCGAAATAAATCTAACGAAGCCATTACTGACACTAATCCAGACAAAAATCTCAATACTAATGTCCTTTCACTAGTGAGTAATGGGTGCCATATGCTACTTTGATATATCAGGTATGCAAAGATTCTCTCGCATTTACATATTCTCTACATCAACTAAAAGTTGACAACTTTACAATTCTTTGCTACAGACAACAACACATGCTACACTGATTTGTATTGCCGCGTAATTGTAATTGAATTCATGTTGACTTTGGTTTTCCCCCAACAGACAGGTGTTTTTTGCACAATTCAACTTGTTGTTGTTGTTGTTGTCATTGTAGGCTTGTAGTCTGCCATAACTTTATGCATATTTTGTGCGTTACTACAATTAATTTGCCACTGATGCCACCCCAACTTGATCCGAATTAAATTTTAATAAATTTCCAACAATCGTGCACTGGGTAACGCACAGCGGCGAAGGCACCATGCCGCGACGTGCTTCATAATCGCATTCGCATCGTATTCGAGAGCAATACTTGTTCCCAAGTCTAGCACCATTAGCGATGGCTGTCTTATCTCAACAGCCACCCACTGGCTTCAAATGCGTCTGCTGATGTCTGGAGAGTGCCATTGCGCCTGGCTGGTAATGTCTGTCTACGGCGTTGGATGTTGGCACAAAAATAAAACTTTCAATTTCATCGCCAACGAACAGAAATGTTCATTGAGCCGCATTAGAATCCGCCACCACCTGCTGGCACTGCTCGATTCCAAATTAAATTGTTTTCCTTCGCGAAGATGTTCGCAGCATCTTCAGACATAATTAGAATAATAAAACAAGGCGATGATATCATGTCTCATGACGGTTGGATGGATGGATATTGGGTGCCGCCGATATCAACATCAACATCAACATCACCATCACAACTCTTCTTTGGCTGGTGGGAAGACGCAATGCGCTTCTCAAAGGTGTTCCATCTCAAGCGGCGCAGTGCCAAGCAAGGAAATATCAATTAAATCGAATGCTTTGTTAATAGCTTCGAGTGAATAACTCGCATGGCCTTAAAGCAGACATTTAGCAATTGATAAAAATATTAACAACAACAACAACAGACTTGAAATAAATCGCATGGGAATTGTCCCAAAAGTTTGGGGGCTTTTTAATGTCCATACCTAAACATTTTTTCCACCCACACCCATGTGCATTCGCTAGCCGTTCTGCGAATGAGACATTTAAAACTGACATATTTATGATTTTTTTTTCTGCTTTCAGAAATGTCTGGTAGTGGTACAAAAAAAAACACATTTACCACACCATGCGACGGTGTAAGAGATTAATGCTAATATGACAACTCAATAATGGTTGCTGTTAAACATGCATTTCTCGAATGTTTGCGCATCTAACTGCAGCCGTTAATCGTTTCTCATCAATCAACTCGAATGCATTTAACATTCGATTCAATTGCAACTTGGTTCGAACAGAGAACGCGATTTTTTGTTTTTGATTTGGTATTCATCGACATCTACGCCTGCAATTGGAAACCGATCACAACATTTCGTATTCAGGAGTGGTTTGCAATTTTTTTTCTACACATTTAATGTTCATTAGACTCTTAAAAAAGATGCACAATTCAATAAAAACTAATTGGGCTCCACATAAAGTGCCGCATCCAAATAAAGTGTTTTATGACCTCATGTTCCAATGGAAGCGTGGCAATCAGTAATGCATTAAAGCCTATCAAAAGGCAAATTCGTAACAGTTTATTTAATTTGAATAGACATTTGCAATTGATATTCACAAATCGATTGCGAAGACTTAGGAATGCAACCTGTGAAGAAAATTTAAGCAACTAAAACTTTTCTAACATTGATTATTCGCACAAGGCAATTTTAACCTATTATTGATATTATGTATGCTATGCAAACACACTAGGGTGTCCCGAATCTTATTCCAATTCCCAACGATGTTCAACGAAAACATATACAAATTGTCCATTTCTGTTTAAGGACCAGCTTAATTATCGAACACTTCTGGGAAATGATAACAGTAAAAAGGCATTAGGTTCGGCCGGGCCGAACTTTGGATACCCACCACCTCGAATATATACCTAAACCACCTTTCATCAGAATCCGGTGAAATTTGGATCACTTAAGCACCCAAATTCGGCACGGACATTGAGTGGTCTAATATATATGACACTAGCCGAACCGGACCCGCTCCGCTGCGCCTTCTTTAACTCTCTAATATGTTTTTAAGGTGGGAACACTTCACCCTGAATGCGGATATCGAATTCGTGCCGTTGTTGCCTATAACGCTGAACGCGTTCGAGTTCTGGCAAGAACATCGGACAAAGAGGTTTTTATTCCCTCTTAATGTTGAAGACATTACTATGCCATGGATGGTCATTTAAAAAAAAATTCCCCAAAGAGGTGTGGCACTGCGGGACGCAGTGCGGACTCGGCTATAAAAAAGGTCTCTTATCATTGACTTTAAAGCACTCATTGATATGTGAGAATTTGCCCCTTTTCGATTCCTGCTGGTAATGACACCTCAGACATTTCGACTCAAATATGGATATCAAATTCGTGCTGCACTTCCCAAATCCCTTTAATTTAAGCCCCATATTGCCATGACCGGTAAATATGAACCACTTGCAGTGTGCTTTGGGGCTAGGGCGGAATTTTGTTCTTTATCCCCAACGGAAATGAAGTTCAGTTTAGGGGGTGCTTTAGGGAGTACCCTAAAACACTTGGCTCCAAATTCGTTTTCTACTCTCAAATACCTTTCATATGAGTCCCATATTGTCATAATGGGTCAAATAATTCATTTGAGGTGTGTTTAGGAGGAGAATCGCCATCTAGACTTTAACGCAAATTTTAAGGTTATATTCGTAATCAACTCCCTAATACCTTTCATTTGAGTCCCATATAGCCAAGGTCGGCTAATATGCCCATTTGGGGGTGTTTGGGGGGTGGGCGACCTCCCATAACTTGGAATTTATGTTTTATGGCATATTTGCAATCTACTGCCTAATACTTTTCATTTGAGTCCCATATTGACATGAACTTCGAAGATATCTGTTTAGAGGAGTTTTGGGGTTGGAGAAGGGGCCCGCCGGGTACTTGGCCCCAAATTTTAATACCATATTCGTTTTCTGGCCTCCAAACCTTTCATTTGATATCCTTTTTGTTTCCTCGGACCACTTTAGGATATGGGTGCCGTTTTTGGGGAAAGGGGGAGGGTCCGTCTCCATCCGATATCTAAAAATTATATAGCCTATCTTTCCTTTCAGACAAACTTACACACAAAGAAAATCGGTTCAGGCAAGTATCATATAGTCATAATGGGTCTAATGGCGTTTTGGAGGCGTGGCATGACCCCCTATAGTTCTATATGATCTTTTATGCGAGATTCGAAATCTACTCCCGAATACCTTTCATTTAAGCCCCATATTGAAATGAACGTACAATATGTCTGTTTGAGGGAGTTTTAGGGTTGGAGCGGCCCGATGGATACTTAGACTCAACATTCGTATTCTTCTCTCCAATACCTTTCATTTGATACCCATATTGTCCCGATCGGCCCACTTTTGATCTTGGGTTGTGTTTTTGGCTAAGGGGGAGGGTCCATCCCCCTTCCGCTACAGAAAAATTATATAGCCTACGTTTCCTTCCAGACCAACCTACTACACAATATGCGAAAATTTCAAGAAAATCGGTTCTGCCGTTTTTCAGTCTATACGGAACAAACAAACGGAGACCTATATATCCATGATTGAATAATGTGCCCATTTTGGGCGTTTTTGTGGGGATGGGGTGACCTCCTACACTTCGACATGAATTTGTATTTTAGATTATTTATCTACTCCCGCATACTTTTCATTTGATACCCATATTCGGTCCCTATCGGTCCACTTTTGATTTTGGGTGGTGTTTTTGGGGTAACGGTGGAGGGTCCGCCCCCTTCCGTTATCAATAAATTATAAAGCCTATTCCTAATGTCTTACCATATTCACAATCTACTCCCAATTACCTTTCATTTGAGTCCCATATTGTCATGATTGTCAAATAAACCTATTTTAATGGATTTTGGGGTTGGGGCGGCGCCGCTAGGTACTTGGAACCAACTTTTATTACGAAATGCGTACTCTTCTCTTGAATACCTTTCATTTGAATCCCATATTATCCCGATCGGTTCACTTTTATTTTTGGGTTATCTCGTCACGAAGGAAAATAAATACGTCATAAAAATGATCCTGGCTAAGAGGCAAGCAAAACTGGAAATAACAAATCGCACCACCCATCTCCGAGATCTGGCGTTTCTGAAAATTAGGGTAAGGGGGAGGATTCGCTCCCCCCCAGTCGGTCAAAGAGAGTCAGTGAAAATGGGTCTGGCCGTAAATGGAGATAAGACAAAATGGATGGTTTCAACTGGAGAAAGTTGGGAACCACAAATTTGAGATAGCCAGCAACTTTATGTACCTCAGCACCGCTGTAAGCGAAACGAATGACACCAGTTTTGAGATAAAAAAAGCTAATTTTATCCATGAACAGTCCACTAAGGAACGGGGGCAAACTTCTTACATATCAATGAGTGCAGTCCGATTCAAGTTTTAAGCTCAATGATAAGGGGCCTCCTTTTTATAGCCGAGTCCACACGGAGTGCCGCAGTGCGACACCTCTTTGAAGAGAAGTTTTACATGGCATAGTTCCTCACAAATGTTGCCAGCATTAGGAGGGGAAAACCACCGCTGAAAATTGTTTCTGATGGTCTAGCCAGGATTCGAAGCCAGGCGTTCAGCGTCATAGGCAGACATGCTAACCTCTGCGTTACGGTGGCCTCCAGTTTTGAGATAAAGCGAAGAATACTACTGGCAAATAGATGCTACTTTGGACTAAGTAAGCAGTTTAGAAACAAAGCTACCTCTCGACAGACAATGACTACACTATACAAGATATTGATACTGCCCGTGCTGTTATATGGTTCTGAAGCATGGGTACTTGTGAAAGCAGATGAGGCAGTACTTGAAGTATTTGAGAGAAAGATTCTTCCTTAAATATATGAAGCAGATTGTGTTAATGGAGAATATAGGCGACGTATGAACCACGAGCTGTATGACGTCGATAGCATAGTTACACGCATCAAAATACAACGGTTGAGTTGGCTAGGTCATGTTGTCTGAATGGATGAAGAAGCTCCAGCAAAGAAGTCTTTTGAAGGCAAACACGTTGGTACACGCAAACCGGGAAGACCAAGAGCCCGATGGAAATATCAAGTGGTGGGAGACACCTCAAAACTTGGTGTCAAGGATTGCGGCGCTTAGAACGCTATTCTGCGTTGGGCTAGTGGAATAAATGTTCTGGCATAGCCAATTAAGGTAAAGTAAGAAAAGTTACCATTTTTTTCTCTCCAGTGGAAAAAGATATCCACCACAGCATTTCTGCATCTCACCATAGTGAATTGTTGTCAATTGGCACACACACCCTTTGTGTTACTTTTTTTTACCTGTTTTACCCAAGTCATATGGTCATGCCACACCTCTTAGGAACTATTCTATCTTGGACCACGGCCAGTTGTGATTTCTATTTCTATTCTTGCCAGCTACTTTTCCCCTGCATATTGTTTACTATAAATTTATCTTTCCATTGTAACTTGACCTAAAATGATTATATTTTTTTGGAGAAATAAACACACTTTTCAAATTTAAATTTTTGCACAAATCAAAGAACAAACAAAAAAAAAACATGAAATATGTAGAGCCTAGAAACAAGTCATTAAAGATATTTACATTCAGTTTTGAAGAATTTCAAATGTTGGAACGCTACAGTAACTGTTGCCATTTTCATATGTTGGTGCTCCAAGTACTTTATTATGTGGCGCTCCATTGTTCAAGGGGGCGTACTTATCTTGTCGTTTGGTTTGTAATCTTGTCATTGCTTTTGTAAAACCTCAATCTGTGCCCCTGTATTATTGATTGTCTGCAGTAAAAATCGATCTAATCATGCATATTCATCCAACCATACTTGGAAATCAGGAAAGCGTTTAAAGGAATTAGGCTGGAAATTCGCATGGACGTTTCGACGAAGGTCGTTGGGGTTTGAAATTGGCTCATATCGGTTCATTTTTGAACAAGCTTAGGTTAGGCTAGTTTGAAAAGAGGGTGCAGATATTAATCCGCCCGGCTTGCTGTGCGCTCTAAAAACTAAAAGTAACCTCTAAAAAGAAAATTTTAACTTAGAAAATCGGTGCTGCTTACAAAATCCTTAATTGTTTTCAATGCCACTCCCCTAAGTTGGTTCATGTCTGATATTATGTCTCCACCTAAGTACCGGTATCTGTTGGACGCGAAAGCCAGGCAATGACAAAAGAAATGTTTCAACGTCTCATCATCTTCCCCGCATACCCCACACATGCTATCATTTGCCGCACCGATTTTACATAAGTGAGCTCGCAATCCTAGGTGTCCCATTATGATGCCGAAAGCTATACTGACCTTCTTCTTACTTCCTTTTAGTAATAGCCTCGTCGTCTCACGATCTGGACCTCCCTACTACTGACCGTTTCGCTCTTCCACAGGGTTACATGCGCATTCGTCAGCCACTCCGTTAACTCGGACTGCATCGATCCGAAAGGCTTCGGGTTAACCAAGTTTATTGACGGCAGTCCTCTGGCCTTCACCGCCAAATCGTCTGACCTTTCATTTCCCCTTACTGCGTTATGGCCCGGCACCCAAACGATGCGGATTTTGCCATCCTCAGAGAAGGCGTACGTGTTCTTGACCTTACCGTCCTTGTTGTTATTGCCCTTATGGCTTGTTAACTGTCGGTAAAGATGTTCACACTCGACGTCCACGCTTTAGTACCACACCACTTCATGCTTTTCGTGTTCGACCGGATCTCCGCCTGCAGGACCGTATTAAGGATCAAAACAGACATCAGACCCTGTGTTCTCAATTTAGACCCCCAGGCCCACTCTGTCCTCTAGCTTTGATCCATCCGTGTAACATGATCTTCCAGATGGCAATACTAGGGTTCCGTCATTCCAAGACTGTGCCGATGGCAGCAGTGCCTCGCACTCGACTTCTAGGTTCATCTCAGATATCCCATCGAAAACTTCTTCCCTTCCTTCCAGGTTTCCTATCGGCGCATAGATTATATCGCGATGGTATGAGCTGCTCTCCTCTATCCTCAATCTATTCTCCCATCGCCTTAAGTTTCACAGCCGTAGTGGCTGCCTCATACTTAATCTGTATGTCAATGGGTCGGATATCTGGAATAGTCTCCAGTGCCCTAGTGGGCGTGATCCTCATCGCCCCGCCTATGCCAAGACAACATGTTCTCTGAATCTATTGTATGGTCCTTATGTTGCACTTTTTCTCCATAACAGTTCACCAAACTACTGAGGCGTAAGTAAGTATTGGGCTCCTGTAGAGCCAGTGGACTGTCCTAGGATTCAGGCCCCAATTCGAGCCAACGGCCCGTCTACATAGTGCCCAACATCTGTGAGCCTTTTTAGTACGCTCCTGAATGTGACACTTCCAATTCAGTTTCCTGTCCAAGATCACACCTAAGTATTTGACCTTGTCAGATATCGAAATCGTGAAACGTGGTGCTTCAAATTGGCCCAGCTTCATCTTCCTCGTCAACCGGCATATATCAGTCGTCTCTGGGTTAGCATTGGACCTCTGGGTCAAGCCCAGTCATATGCCATATGAAAGACCCTTTCGGCCCTTCTGCATAGCTCGTTCGGATCCTTAGCCCTTAGAAGTATTATAACATGGCCTGTGCAGCATACGAGTTCAAATCCCTCCTCAGTCAGCATCCGTAATAGGTCATTTATGTCCCCCTGTGGCGTGCCCTGTGCCACTTTCTCCCTTATATTTATGCCATGGGGCACACAATTTATCCACCTGTTCCGTAGCAGGACCAGGACCAAGAAATTAAGCCTCCTTTAGAAGTGGATTTCTTAATTGGTCCTCTTTGACCTCTAGTAGCCTCTCTCTCATTTTCCGATTTGTTTTCTTTATGTTCTTATATATAAAAATCAATTTGTGTTTGTTTGTGTGCTCCTTATAGACACAGAAACGGCTGCACCGATTTTCTTGAAATTTTCACAGATGGTGCACAAAGATCTCGTGATGAAAATAGGGTACTAAATTTTTTGATATCTGAAGGGGAGGCGGACTCTCCCCCTACCCGAATTTTTAGAAACGCCGTGTGATTTAAGCGAAATTTTGTATGCTCTCTTACAGCAACCTACAAACAAAAGTTTGGTATTCAAATCTCGGATGGGGTACCTAGGGGGGGCGCCCCTCCCCCAAAACCTACCAAATATATATATATACCAATCACGACAATATGGGACTCAAATGAGAGGTATTTATGATTAGAAAATGAATCTGATATCCATTTGTCGGACCAAGTGTTTGGGGGACCACCCCAACCCCCAAAACACCTCAAAATCGGACATATTTACCAACCATGGCAATATGGGGCTTAAATGAAAGGTATTTGAGTGCAGAATACGAATCTGTATACCAATGTGGGACCAAGTGTTCGGTAGGTAGCCCCTCCCCAAAAACAACCCTCAAAAAGGACAAATTTACGGCCATAGCAATATGGGGCTCAAATGCTAGGTCTTTGGGAGTAATGAACAAATCTGATATCAATATTCGGGAAAATGTGTATATGGGGCCACCCCACCCCCCATAACACCACCCATATAGGACGTATTTGCTGACCATTTCAATATGGAACTGTAATAAGAAGTATTTTAGAGTAGAACACGAATCTGATATATATTTTCAGGGCAAAGTCACAGATCGGCCGCCCCATCCCCCAAAACACCCTCCAAACTGGTCATGTTTGCCGACCATGGAAATATGGGGCTCAAATGAAAGGTATTAGGGAGTAGACCCCGAATCTGATATCAATATTCGGGGACAACTCCCTAGGGGACGTCCCACCCCCACAACAACGCCCAAATAGGAGGTATTTGCTCACCATGACAATTTTGGGTCTTAAAGGGAGTGAATCTCGATATTGATAGCTTTTAGGGCCCATACCCTAAACCGGACATATTAGCTGACTTTTGCAATATGGGGTTTAAATGAAAGGTATTCGAGATTAGAAAGGCCAATCGCTATGTGAGCTTCAAATAAATGATATTTAAGAGTAGAGCACGATGCTGATATATTGTAAGGCCCAAGTGTATGGGGGGGACCACCCCACTCCCCAAAACACCCCTAAATCGGGCATATTTACCAACCACGTCAATGTGGGGCTCAAATGAAAGGAATTGGGGGTCTAACCCTACCCTAAAATTTCCCACAAACAATAATTATTTACTGACCATCGCAATATGATGCTCAATTAAAGGTATTTCAGAGTAGAATATGAATCTGATGTCCAAATGTGGGACCATGTCTCTGGGACACCGCCCCTTTCCCAAATTCAACAGTTTGTGTAGAGTAAAACATAGTCCACTCAACCAACGATTTTCACTTGCTTTCTTATATTCGCACATGTATCGTAGGCCTGTTTATGCGTTCGGCTGAAAATCTTGCATACCACATGTTTGCGTACGAATTGCTGGAACTACAAATGTACACCAGTGAATGCGAACGGCTAAATTCGATATTAAAAAAGAAAACCAACAATGGCCCACAATAAAAAACTACAAAATTATGGCGCGTGCAACAACATCGCTGAAAAAAAGTTATGCCAATCAGCATAGCGCCCCTCCACCACCTACATGCAATCTTCTAAATTTAAAAAAAAAAAGAAATTATTCAGATAGGAACACTAAATACCCTATTCGACTACAAGAAAAAGTACAATGAAAGTGTTCATGCGTATCCATTTTCGGCGATATGCCAGAGGGCAGAGGAGAAGAAACCACACATGTGGTACATGTTCCGAAGTAATCGGTGCGAAATTAACCAAAACTTGTTCCATGCACAGCCCAGAGTGCCAACATATCGTACCCATACATGGAGAAATTGTACTGGAAAAGGGGGCAATGCAAATTGATTCCAACGTTTCTCACTCTCCTCCACCACCATGGCAGGCAAAGCACTTGTGAGCACATTTTTCTTTCTAAAATTACCAAAAACATTCAAAATGGGATCATTGAAGCAAAACCTATGATGTCTGTCTGCTTAGTCTATTTGCAATAGTTCACTTGATATGGAATTTGTAAGGACTAACCTGAGTAGACTCAGAGTAAGTACCAAAGTCTACTTGCAATCTTTGCCATAAATATACCATAAAGGAACAGGAGACATTCTTCTCACATATCAATAAGTGCTGACCGATTCAAGTTTAAGCTCAGTGATAAGGGGCCATCTTTTTATAGCCTATGATAAATTCGAATTTTCTGGTCACAACGAAATTTCAAAGATGACTGGCTACAACGAACAAACGCTAAAGCTGGTGATGAATTGATAATGGATATCCTTTCGCCACATCCTACATCCATTCGGTGTAGAGAAAGAAAGATTGTCTCAATCCACATTACCTGCAAGCATTGTATGATGTACATCACACTACACGTTGTTGCCTCTTCGAGGGCTAAGTTCCGGAACAGTCCTTATGATATTAGATAGTTGCACATGTTTTAAAACTAAATACTTACGATTGTTATTATTTGAGCATTTATTAAAACATTCATAAGTTGCAAAGCAACAAAACATGTGGAATTTTTCGAAATATTTCAATTAAAAACAAACAACAGCAGCAGCCGGAGCCCCAATAACAGTGGCCAAGTGCAGAAATACGAAATGTAATTATCCATAAATTCATTAACAAACAAATTTATGACATTTTTACCAGAAGTGTATTTTAAATAGAAGCTGTAAATTATGCCTTAATTGAATGCAAACATCCTTCAGCTAGTCTATGAATAATCTCCAGTACTTGCGCCACAATGTTGCCCGAAAAAGGTCAATGTAGAGTTATTCTTTTAAATTTATTGGCACTCGGCCAAATTAGAGGAGCCAATTTGTTGAATTTCTCTGGAATAATTTCATTTTATGAGCTTGCAAATTGTCAAATTTGCATTGACATTAACATACAACACTGAAAGTCAACAACTAATTCCAATATTGTCTCCCCAATGATGACTATTTGACTCATATGTATGCCATATTAGTTTAATATGGGGCAAATAAAAAATTGTTTAATTAATATCTCTAAAATGGAGGATAGATGGATAATATGATGGACATATGTTATTTAAAAAAACATTCTAACAATTCTTACTTAAAGCTGATATTTCCCTAAATAATATTATGATGCTTATGGTAATCGAAACAAAGATCTGAAAGTTAATAAGTAAAAGCGTGCTAAGTTCGGCCGGGCCGAATCTTATATACCCTCCACCATGAATCGCATTTGTCGAGTTCTTTTCCCGGCATCTCTTCTTAGGCAAAAAAGGATATTAGAAAAGATTTTCTCTGCTATTAGAGCGATATCAAGATATGGTCCGGTTTGGACCACAATTAAATTATAAGTTGGAGACCTGTGTAAAATGTCAGCCAATTCGAATAAGAATTGCGCCCTTTGGGGGTTCAAGAAGTAAAATAGAGAGATCGATTTATATGGGAGCTGTATCGAGCTATAGACCGATTCAGACCATAATAAACACGTATGTTGATGGTCATGAGCGAATCCGTCGTACAAAATTTGAGGCAAATCGGATAATAATTGAGACCTCTAGAGGTTCAAGAAGTCAAGATCCCAGATCGGTTTAAATAGCAGCTATATCAGGTTATGAACCGCTTTGAACCTTATTTGACACAGTTGTTGAGAGTACGAACAAAATACGTCATGCAAAATTTCAGCCAAATCGGATAGGAATTGGGCCCTCTAGAAGATCAAGAAGTCAAGACCCAAGATCGGTTTATGTGGCAGCTATATCAAAACATGGACCGATATGGCCCATTTAGAATACCAACCGACCTACACTAATAAGAAGTATTTGTACAAAATTCGAAGAGGCTAGCTTTACTCCTTCGGAAGTTAGCGTGACAGACGGACGGACGGACAGACGGACGGACGGATGGACGGACGAACAGACGGACGGACGGACAGACGGACGGACAGACGGACGGACGGACATGGCTAGATCGACATTAAATATCGTAGAGTAGAGTAGGGGAAAGTAGAGTAGAGTAGAGTAGAGTAGAGTAGAGTAGAGTAGAGTAGAGTAGAGTAGAGTAGAGTAGAGTAGAGTAGAGTAGAGTAGAGTAGAGTAGAGTAGAGTAGAGTAGAGTAGAGTAGAGTAGAGTAGAGTAGAGTAGAGTAGAGTAGAGTAGAGTAGAGTAGAGTAGAGTAGAGTAGAGTAGAGTAGAGTAGAGTAGAGTAGAGTAGAGTAGAGTAGAGTAGAGTAGAGTAGAGTAGAGTAGAGTAGAGTAGAGTAGAGTAGAGTAGAGTAGAGTAGAGTAGAGTAGAGTAGAGTAGAGTAGAGTAGAGTAGAGTAGAGTAGAGTAGAGTAGAGTAGAGTAGAGTAGAGTAGAGTAGAGTAGAGTAGAGTAGAGTAGAGTAGAGTAGAGTAGAGTAGAGTAGAGTAGAGTAGAGTAGAGTAGAGTAGAGTAGAGTAGAGTAGAGTAGAGTAGAGTAGAGTAGAGTAGAGTAGAGTAGAGTAGAGTAGAGTAGAGTAGAGTAGAGTAGAGTAGAGTAGAGTAGAGTAGAGTAGAGTAGAGTAGAGTAGAGTAGAGTAGAGTAGAGTAGAGTAGAGTAGAGTAGAGTAGAGTAGAGTAGAGTAGAGTAGAGTAGAGTAGAGTAGAGTAGAGTAGAGTAGAGTAGAGTAGAGTAGAGTAGAGTAGAGTAGAGTAGAGTAGAGTAGAGTAGAGTAGAGTAGAGTAGAGTAGAGTAGAGTAGAGTAGAGTAGAGTAGAGTAGAGTAGATTAGAGTAGAGTAGAGTAGAGTAGAGTAGAGTAGATTAGAGTAGAGTAGAATAGAGTAGAATAGAGTAGAGTACTGTTCCGGAGAGTGGAGTTGAGTTAAGTAGAGTTGACCACAGTAGAGTACAGCAGAGAAGATTTGATTTGAGTTCAGTATAGTACAGCAGAGAAGAATAAATGGAAAGATCGATTCGGATTTGGCTCATTTCAACTGATTTACTTAAATAAGATGTACTTTGGGCAATATTTGGAGCTGCTAGTTGTACTTGATAAAAAAATGTGTGATTTCTACAGATACAAAGACACTTTAAATGTCATGACGATTGGGAATTCATTAGGGTATTACTCCAATATTTAGAGGTGTAACAAACGGAATGCCGAAATTCAAGTAATCCATCTCATGGTATAGATTTTAAAATCCAATTTTTCAAGAAGACATTTAGCAAGTGTTATTATTGAGACAAATACAACAACTCTGAGTTCAAACATCCATTTCAAAAAATTGCCTACATCAAATCGCCAAGTAATGTAAATTTGTCCCTGTACACTCCATTGTATCTCACAAATGTCGCCAGCATTAGAAGCGGATAATCACCACTGGAAATTGTTTCTGATGTTCTCGCCACGATTCAAACGTTGGCGTTCAGCGTCATAGTTAGACATGTTAACCTCTGCGCCACCAAGAACAAGTGATAAATTTTGTCCCAATTTTCGACAAAAATGTCCTAAAATTAAACTTGACAACTTTTTTATTGCTGAATTTTTAAAATGTTGTTTGCACTTTGTCAGTAAAATGTAATAATTTTTATCGGTCGCATATTTTTAAGAATTTTTCTTCATTCCTGTTCACTTTTTGAATGAAAATTTAACAGTGGAATATTAATTATTTATTGTGTAAAAGAAAATAAGTGTATGTTAATAAAAAAAATACATTATTTATGAAAATTCTGGGGACTACAGATTCTCTGGGGGTGGCTAAACCTTGATCCTCTTTAGTTTCTGACTATAAAAAGACCTTAACAAATGCTATCAATGATGGATGGTATATAACATTCGGCCCTACCGCACTCAGCTCGTTCTTACTTGTTTGACTTTCAGACGAAACTTTGTAATATTGATACAAATTTGTTCTCCAATATGTTTTCGATAACGTTTTAACGAAGGTTAACTCTAAAGTTATCTCATGTTAATTTAATGATTTAAATTTGCCAAAATAACAAGTACGTAAACTAAAAGAAAGTGTATTTTAAAGATTTTTATGTTGTAGGATTTTGATTTTGAGATTTTGAAACCGCTCCACTCCAAGTTTAAGCAATTTCGTTCCTGCAAACATAGGACAACATTTGTTTTTTTATTTTTGGCACTACTTGGCATTGGGAATGTCAACTTGGTCTCTTTTTACATTCATTCTTTGTTTACGTTTTCTGACATTTTCAATCACTTTGTTTTCGCAAGTGACCTAACCTTCTATTTGTGAATCACGATCCGGACGTCGTCCCTAAACAATATAAAGGTAGGCTTGAATCCTAGAGCCTAAATAAAATTAACTGGTAAAACCGCGTTAAGTTCGGCCTAGATGAACTTTGGATACCCACCATCTCGAATGTATATATTCACCACACTTTATTAAAATTGAGTGAAAATACAACATTTATAAATACATAGCAGCTATATCGAAATATGGTCCTATTTTGACCATAGGGATGTCAAGGGTATTTGTTGCAAATTAAATAACAAAGTGAATATACCCCCGTCTTTCGGTGGTGAGTATAAAAAGTATTAAGGATTTGAAACGGCAAATTTGTAAAGATCGAAAGAAACTTCACTTGCTCCAAATGCAAATTCGCCCTCAAACATCTAATTAATAAACAACGCCTAGATTTCTAACATGTCATATTCTTTCTTCCTTTTTTTGGTGTTTAAATACAGACTCACTTAGACAATGTTTTCAATGTTCATTGTAATACCACAGTAGAGACAAAGGACTCTGGTGGGTATTGAACCCACGACCCCCGTACTGGTAATCCGTGCACGCTATCAACTTGGCCTAGAATCAATTTTATACTTATTCACCACAAAATAAAAAGGCCCTCCATTAGGACTAACCACCTGTTAACTCCGACACTACATTTTTATCTTCACAAATGTACCAATTGTCAAAATTCTATAATGCCATAAACTATTCATTCAAGAAATTAGTCACAAAGGCACACGCACGTCCAACAAGTTTTCTTTTTATTTCATACTATTTTTTGTATACAAAATCTATTTTTGACCACTCTTATGTGCTATTTGTATATTTGCTAATGAAACTCGTTAACGATTTGGGACAGGGCAACATAAATTATTTGTTTTCCACATGCTGCTAAAACATTCGTTTTGTGATCAAAAGAAAATGGAAAATGCCACCCCCATTTCTCCATAGGTAAATTTATGGCTAATCATTGGCCCTACATCTGATCCATAGCAAACAAATAAAATTGGATTGCGGTTTACCAAATAAACGAGAATAGATTTGTCAGCATCGACGGCTTGCTTTCAAAGTATTTAAAAGAAGGAGAAAGTATGCCGGAATTGTCCAAGATTAACAATAGGCATTAAACATTTAATTTTACCACATTTTTTTGAAAATCCTTTTTCTTTAATTTTTACAAAAAATAATTAAAAATCAACAAGACGTATTTTATATTCTACAAATTTTCATAAATCTTTTTAAAATCTTTTTCCCTTCCTATTGCTGGCAACATTTATGAGGTACTATGTAAAACTCCTCTCCAAAGAGGTGTCGCACTGTGGCACGCCGTTCGGACTCGGCTATAAAAAGGAAGCCCCTTATCATTGAGCTTAAACTGGAATCGGACTGCACTCATTGATATGTGAGAAAATTCAATTCATTCTTAATTCTTGTTGTTTTTTTTTTTGTACCTAGCAGCCATTTGTGTGTTGCTCTGATGATTTTCATCATTCATTCTTCAAAGTTTTTGGACTTTGGCGAAATTTTTAAAAATGTGCACTTTCCGAGTTTACCATCTGCAGTTGTTGTTGCTGAATATATTGATTGCTCTCCGCACAGTTGAAACAAACAAGAACAATATTGTGTGTGAAAATGTGCCTATAGCAGTGGCGAGCACCCAATTGCAATTATTTTCATGCCCATGAGCCTGCTTCGATAATTATTGGTTCTCCGGTACACGAACAATCGTTTGCGCCAATCAAAGCACTTTTGCAATTAGAAAGGTTTCGATTTTACAACAAAAGAAAGGTTCTTTAGGGTTATTTTACCGTAGGCGAAGCTACTAAAGAGTTTACAATAAACGAAGTTAGTTACAGCTACGTTTTATTTGTTGAAGCGAAACGTTTCTCGGTTCCAATAAAAGAAAAATTTAGTGACAAAAAGTATTTTGTTTGGTCAGCTAGTATAAATAAAAAATTTTGACAAAATTTTTGTTTGTTTCTCTTTCGAGAAGGCCAAAGATTGCAACACACACCAACCACTATGGGACACGTTTCGTCTTTGGTTAGCAGACTTTTCAACCATATTAGGTGTGATGGCTTCAAGGGCCGTGCGTTGGTATGATGTATTTCAATCGCCGAAATTCGGCAGAGCCCGGCCAGGATTCGAACCTGGACACACGGAGCAACAGCGAGAGCCATTGTCGTTGCCTTAGCGTTCAAAGCCATCAAGACAACTTCCAACAAATGAACAAAATCATGTATAGTACGGAAGAAGTGTAATTTGTCACAGACAAAGTGTCTGTCATTACACAAAAATACATGCATTGGGAAAAGTACAGCTAATCGACAGGGTTGTCGAGTGTGGTTAATGTGGTAATTGTATAATAGATGCGTTTTCGCTATTAATACGATTCAAATATAACATATCTACGCAGGGCCCTTGAAGCCATCACACCTCTTTGGTTAGAAGACTTTCACAACCATGTTAGGTGTGAAGGCTTCGTGGTCCATACATTGGCCCTCTATGGAATGTCTATGATGTAAGCACAACACCAACACAAGTTTCAACCCCTTCAAACTAGCTGTTCTCTTCCATATGTTAAGACTCAGTTTTATGATATATGCTAGCCGCCACATTTTTTCATCATTAAACCTTTTTTGCCTTAGAGAATTCAAATTTGTTTCACGAGTATTTGAAACTCGATCACCAAATTTCATGCAGAATTTAATCATTTTCGATTTTGTTCGTTTCGTGTCACCATTATTTCGCTCCTAACTGTCCCCATTCATGTTTTTGTATCCATTGAATTTTATTGAAATGGTATTGAAACAAGTCCCATGATTTGTCTAACAGCCGATCCATCATCATTATAAATAAATTTCACTTTCTTTCTTCTATGATTGACAACAAATAGACTGTAAAAAATACAAAGGCCAACCACTACGGAAGAAATGGCAAAGACAAACCAAGAAAAACTGTACGCAGCTTCAGATGTAGGTTCTGTTGCTGCATTGACATCAACAGATTCTATTCTGTTTTCTTTTCGATTTCATAAGACAGCTAAATTACCATAATCATTATCATTATCGCTATCATTAGGGGAAGCTCCCCATTATATGCGAAATCTCAATTAGGTGAGCAGTGAGAGATGGATATCATCACATCATCACACAACATCTTCATCATGATCGTCACAATCATTAATTGTCACAATGACTTCTGGGTGAGGTGCATCACTTTCATCCGAAATGCCTGTCTGCACACTGACACAAACATCAAATTTTTCAAATTCTTTGCAATTTCCTTTTCATCTGCTGCAGTACCCTCTATAGAATGGCAATGGGAAAATTCCGAAAATTAAAGGCGATATTCATAATTTTTGTTTATTTAAATAATTGTTCGCCATCTTAGACCGAGTGCTTTTCATTCTAATTAACCATCACTGCGGCGAGATGCATTTTTGCCATTTATTTTGCATCATTCATCAGATGTCGTCATTTATTATTCTTGAGCGGATATTTGTGAACATTTTAAGTGAAATAAATAGAAAGCAAGCGTGCTAGTGCCAATTTTTAAGTGTCACCTAATTGTTGTAGAATTTTGCAAAATTCAACCTCATGGTCGACTTTGCGTTGGCGCTACTCATAAAGAGGGTATGAAATAGCCAGAAAGGCAATTGAATAGTAAAATTGATTAAAAGGAAGAACAGTGCCGACATAGTTTGAAAATCTTGATGCAGTAGTTCTCTCTTTGGTGGCAGCAAAGCGATTTTCGCACTTATCTTAAATATGTTTCAAGGGCAAAAAGTGACCATTATTCGATTCGCATACCTGCCACAGAATTGGCTCTTAAGTGTAATTTTCTGTCATATCTTTTTCGAATTTTCATGTGAAACAAAACTTATTTTTATAGCCTCCACCATACGATAGGGGAATACTAATTTCGTCATTCTGTTTGTAACACCGCGAAATATGCGTCTAAGACCCCATAAAATATATTCTTGATCGTCATGACATTTTGTATCGATCTAGCCATGTCCGTCCGTCCGTCTGTCTGTCTGTCAAAAGCACGCTAACTTCCAAAGGAGTAAAACAAGGCGCTTGAAATTTTGCGCAAATACCTTTTATTAGTGTAGGTCAGTTGGGATTGTAAGAGAGCCAAATCAGTCAATGTTTTGATATAGCTGCCATATAAACCGATCTTGGGTCTTGACTTCTTGAGCCTATAGAGGGCGCAATTCTCGTCCGATTTGACTGAAATGTTGCACCTGGTGTTTTGGTATCACTTCCAACAACTGTGCTAAGTATGGTTCAAATCGGTTCATAACCTGGTATAGCTGCCATATAAACCGATTTGGGGTTTTGGATTCTTGAGCCTCTAGAGGCGCTATTCTCATGCAATTTGGCTAAACATTTGCCCATGGTGTTTTAGCATCACTTCCAACAACTGTTCTAAGTATGGTTCAAATCGGTCCATGTTTTGATATAGCTGCCATATACACCGATCTTGGGTCTTCATTTCTAGAGCCTCTATAGGGCGCAATTCTCATCCGATTTGACTGGAAATTTGCACTTAGGGTTTTGGTGTCACTTCCAACAACTGTGTAAAGTATGATTCAGATCGGTTCATAAACTGGCATAACTACCATATAAACCAATTTTGGATCTTGACTTCTTGAGCCTCTAGAGGACGCAATTCTCATCCGATTTGGCTGAAATTTTGCATGATGTTTTTCGTTATGACTTCCAACAACTGTGTCAAGTATGGTTGACATCAGTTCATAACCTGGTATAGCTGCCATATAAACCGATCTGGGATCTTGACTTCTTGAGCCTCTAGAGGGCGCAATTGTCACCCGATTTGGCAGAACTTTTGTACAACGGCTTCTCTCATGACCTTCAACATACGTGCCCAATATGGCCTGAATCGATCAATAGCTTGATACAGCTCCCATATAAACCGATCTATCGACTTTGCTTGAGCCCCTACAAGGTGCAATTCTTATCCGAATGAACTGAAATATTACACAAAGACTTCCACAATGTTCAGCAATCATTTATGGTCCGAATCGGACTATAACTTGACATAGCTCCAATAGCATAAGAGTTCTTATTCAATATTCACGGTTTGCCTAAAAAGAGACACTTCGCAAAGAACTCTACAAATGCGAGCCATGATGAAGGGTATATAAGATTCGACTCGGCCGAACTTAACACGCTCTTACGTGTTTCTTTTAAATTCAAATCTACAAAGCCACATATGATTGTTTTTTTTTAATACACCACCGTAGGATAGGGGGTATATTCATTTAGTCAGTCCGTTTGCAACACATCGATATATGAATTTCCGACCCTACAAAGTATATATATTTCGAATCATCGTAAAATTCTAAGACGATTAAACGATGTCCGTGTGTCGGTCCGTCGGTCTGTTGTAATGACTCTGCAGGCTTCAAAAATTGAGACATTTAGCTGATTTCTAGAACGGGCCAAATAGGACCATATTTGGATATAGCTGCTATATAGACCGATCTGCCGATAAAGGGTCTAATGCCCATAAAAACTTAATTTTTCATCCGATTTTGCTGAAATTTGAAACAGTGGGTAGCTTTAGGCCTCCTAACGTAGGACCCAAATATGGTTGAGGTCGGCTTTTTAGATATAGCTGCCATATAGACCGATCTGCCGATAAAGGGTCTGAAGCCCATAAAAGCTTTATTTTTTAACCGATTTCGCTGAAATTTAAAACAGTGAGTACCTTTAGGCCTACCAACTTCTGACCCAAATAAAGTACAGATCGGCCTATATTTAGATATAGCTGCCATATAGACCGATCTGCCGATAAAGGGTCTGAAGACCAAAAAAGCTTTATTTTTTAACCGATTTCGCTGAAGTTTGAAACAATGAGCAGTTTTAGGCCTACAAACATCTGACCCAAATATAGTTCAGATCGGCCTATATTTAGATATAGCTGTCATATAGACCGATCTGCCAATAAAGGGTCTGAAGCCCAAAAAAGCTTTATTTTTTAACCGATTTCGCTGAAGTTTGAAACAATGAGCAGTTTTAAGCCTATCAACATCTGACCCAAATATAGTTCAGTTCGGCCTATATTTAGATATATCTGACATATTATATTCTTGTTCTGGGGGTTTAAATGAATAAATTACAAATTATAATCTTTGTTTATGTGTTCTCTTATTCCGAAATATAAAAGGCAACCCTCGTAACATTCCAGCTATTGTTGAATTGGCAAAGTACAATCTATTTTATGTAATTTTAAGGATCATCTCTGACTTCATGAGAAGATTCTGGTATGTTTTACCTCCAAAAATCATTTTAACGTCATCTATGCCTTGATTCAATCGAAATTTTATACCTACCAAAGTATGAGCCTTGAAGCCTTCACACCTAATATGGTTAAATAAGTTCCCTAGCCCAGGACGAAGCGTGGTTGGTGTTGTTGTGATCTCTGGTTTTCCTTTTATTAAACTAGTTTCGAGAGAGAAATAAACGTAAACATGTTTGTTGGATTATTCAAATGGCCACAGCCTTAGCATTTTACAATTTTGACCTTGGCCATTGTTCTCTTGAAAGCGAATTGAAATGGGCGATAAAATGAAATCTTTGCCACATACCAAAATGTTGGATCATAACATTCGCCAAAGATGCTTCTCGGTTTATGAATTGTGAAAATTCTTTTGTTTCAAGATTTTTACGATTCCAACATTGTTAGCACCATCATCATAATCATTATCCCCCCCACCACCCGTTATGTTATCACAGGCCATAGCCATCATCCATTCAAACGAGGGAAAATATCATCAAATGTATTTTTTAGCTGCCATCATTGTTTATTTGTTTAATGATTAACAATAATAAAAAAACAAAAAAACTAACATCAGTCCATCAGCATTTAATAACAATTAAATAATAAAAAAAAAAAAAAAAAAAAAAAAAAACACATGCAACATTTCTATATGGGATTGTATTTCCTGTTACAATAATGCGAACAAA
Organism: Stomoxys calcitrans; assembly: GCF_963082655.1. Taxonomy (NCBI): domain Eukaryota; kingdom Metazoa; phylum Arthropoda; class Insecta; order Diptera; family Muscidae; genus Stomoxys; species Stomoxys calcitrans. The sequence goes on along the minus strand of NC_081552.1, from coordinate 268,465,772 downwards.
AAAGCAAACACACTATAAAATAACTATAAAAATAAAAATAAAGCAGTTCAAAACTGCGTGTGTTCCAAGAACACAAAGAACGTGATGTTTGACCAATGGTACAAACCCAGAGACAGAAGGAGCTACCAGAATGTGATCGCCAATTTTTGTTTCATTGGCGACCTTAATGCAAGCCAAGTGAAATGAATGCCAAAACTGAAAAGAGTTGATGAATGAAAGAAAAAAAATGAATGAATAGTCAGTCTCGTCTTGGATGGGAGATGAATGAAAGATGCCAGTCGCACACACACACACACACACACACGCACACACAAATAACCACTACTGACCCACTACTGCTAGCCGGCAAGCCATTACGACAGAGGACGAGCAAAGAGATGATATCATTTTTGCAGTTAAAAAAAAGAACCCCATAAAAGTTTGTATGGCATGGGAATTGAATGAAATTGTTTATAAATGAAATTGATTAAAAATGATAAATGAATATCAACACCATCAACAGCGACCCAACATCGCATTCTAGTCGACTAGCTCACATGCAATCACGCTTTGGACCACTTAACTATGCCATGGAGAATGGTACATCATTTCCTTAATAGACAATGTCATCCATGCATACCAAAAACATCGAATCGACTAAACACTGCCATCCATCCATTTTCCATGGACTTGAAAGAAAATTATGATAACATTTAAAAATCCCTAAAAATTATACATTCAAAAGGCTTAACGAACAGGGACCCAACGATGGAACCCTTACCGACTTTATAAAAAGTCCGAAGACTAGACTAAAACGATGACATCACGCAGTGCTGTGACAGGAAAATCAATGCAGTCTAAAGAACAGGGAGCAGACGATGGGCTCATCACCTACTCCCAAGATGCCCATTTACTGGAGGACCAATGATTGAGGTAATCCAGATAAACCTCCACCGGAGCGAGACTGCTACACACGCTCGGATGGAGAAAATCAGCAATGGCCAGATTCATATTGCCTTAATTCATCAGCCATGGACGACCCGGAACAAAGTCTCTGGGCTAAACCATATCAACTCACGCTACAGTCTTTAAAAATGGAGATATTCTTTGCACAGATTCCTGTTTTGTCCATAAGCAGGTTAAGTGCGAAGATGGGCTATATCGGACTATATCTTGATAAAGCCCCCATATAGACCGATCCGCCGATTTAGGGTCTTATGCGCATAAAAGCCATATTTATTATCCTTATCCTTAGCTGAAATTTGGGACAGTGGGTTGTGTTAGGCTTTTCGACATCCTTCTTCAATTTGGTTACGATCGGTGCAGATTTGAATATAGCTGCCATATATAGACCGATCCTCCGATTAAGGGTCTTAGGCCCATTAAAGCCACATTTATTGTCCGATTTTGCCAAAATTTGAGACAATGAGTTGCGTAAGGCTCTTCGACATCCTTCGTTAATTTGGATCAGATCGGTGCAGATTTGAATATAGCTGGCAAATAGATCGATCTCTCGATTTAAGGTTTTGAGCCCATAGTCCGATTTCGCCGAGATTTGGGACAGTGCGTTGTGTTAGGCTTGTCGACATCCGTGTCGTATACCCTCCACCATAGGATGGGGGAATAGTAATTTCGTCATTCTGTTTGTAACTCCTCGAAATATTCGTCTAAGACCCCATAAAGTATATATATATATTTAATCGTCATGACATTTTAAGTCGAACTAGCCATGTCCGTCCGTCCGTCCGTCTGTCTGTCAATAGCACGCTAACTTTCGAAGGAGTAAAGCTAGCCGCTTGATATTTTGCACAAATACTTTTTATTAGTGTAGGTCAGTTGGTATTGTAAATAGGTCGAATCGGTTCATGTTTTGATATAGCCGCCATATAAACCGATCTTGGGTCTTGAATTCGTGAGCCTCTAGAGGGCGCAATTCATATCCGATTTGGCTGAAATTTAGCATGGAGTCCATCAGTTCCAAAAACTATGCTAAGTGTGGTTTACATCGGTCCATGTTTTGATATAGCTGGCATATAAACCGATCTTGGGTTTTGGGTGTTGACTTCTTGAGCCTCTAGAGGGCGCAATTCTCGTCCGTTTTTATTGAAATTTTGCACGTAGTGATTTCGTAGCACTTAAATCGGTTCATGTTTTGATATAGCTGCCATATAAACCGATCTTGGGTCTTGACTTCTTGAGTCTCTAGAGGGCGCAATTCTAGTCCGATTTAACTGAAATTTTGCACGTAGTTTTTTGGTAGCACTTTCAACAACTACGCTAAGTATGGTTCAAATTGGTTCATGTTTTGATATAGCTGCCATATAAACCGATCTGTTATAGCAGTCATATAAACCGATCTTGTATCTTGACTTCTTGAGCCAATAGAGCGCGCAATTCTCATCCGATTTGGCTAAAATTTTGCATGAGGTGTTTTGTTATGACTTCCAATAACTATGCTAAGTATGGCGTAAATCAGTATATAAGCTGATATAACTGCCATATAAACCGATCTGTGATCTTGACTTCTTCATCCTCTGGAGGGCGCAATTCTCATCCGATTTGGCTGAAATTTTATACAACGGCTTCTCTCATGACCTTCAACATACGTGTCTAATGTGGTCTGAATCGATCAATAGCTTGATACATCTCCCATACAAACCTATCTCCCGATTTTGCTTCTTAAGCCCCTACAAGGCGCAATTCTTATCCGAATGAACTGAAATATTACACAAAGACTTCTACAATGTTCAGCACTCATTTATGGTCCGAATTGGACTATAACTTGATATAGCTCCAATAGCATAATAGTTCTTATTCAATATTCTATGTTTGTCTAATAAGAGATACCGCGCATAGAATTCGACAAATGCGATCAATGGTGGAGGGTATATAATATTCGTCCCGGCCAAACTTAGCACTGTCTTACTTGTTAATATAGCATAACGACTTCAACAGATCATTACTTTATGTGAAACGAATTATTTTTTTGCGCGTACTGGACCACGAAGAATACCCAAGTCATTTAAGAATTTTGCCATCCAGATGCTGAATTTGTGAAATCGGAACCCATTCGACCTAATCCGGAACGGATCTAAGCTAATAAGAAGTAAAGGGTGATTTTTTTGAGGTTAGGATTTTCATGCATTAGTTTTTGACAGATCACGTGGGATTTCAGACATGGTGTCAAAGAGAAAGATGCTCAGTATGCTTTGACATTTCATCATGAATAGACTTACTAACGAGCAACGCTTGCAAATCATTGAATTTTATTACCAAAATCAGTGTTCGGTTCGAAATGTGTTCATTCACCGTAACGTTGCGTCCAACAGCATCTTTGAAAAAATACGGTCCAATGATTCCACCAGCGTACAAACCACACCAAACAGTGCATTTTTCGGGATGCATGGGCAGTTCTTGAACGGCTTCTGGTTGCTCTTCACTCCAAATGCGGCAATTTTGCTTATTTACGTAGCCATTCAACCAGAAATGAGCCTCATCGCTGAACAAAATTTGTCGATAAAAAAGCGGATTTTCTGCCAACTTTTCTAGGGCCCATTCACTGAAAATGATTTGCAAGCGTTGCTCGTTAGTAAGTCTATTCATGATGAAATGTCAAAGCATACTGAGCATCTTTCTCTTTGACACCATGTCTGAAATCCCACGTGATCTGTCAAATACTAATGCATGAAAATCCTAACCTCAAAAAAATCACCCTTTATTTGGGGAAAATTTTGAGTACTAAGCCGCATACGATCGAAAGTTTCGACAGTTGCACGCATAGATCGTCACGACAATCAACAATATATATACCATGCTTAGACCAATATTTCAAGGTTTTAAATCCGGAATGATGGAGTTATTATCTGAACTCTGTAGTACGGTGGCACGAAACCTTAATTAATTTTTGTAGAATTTTGTAATTTTTTTAAAGCAATATTCACTCTTTTCCAAAAGGAGATATAATGGAACATTAAACCAAGAGTATCGTGTCCTATGTTTAGGGTGCTTCTAACGATGATGGATTGAATTTTGCATTGTGATATTTAAATTGTTTGCAACATTTGAAGAAAACGTTGTGCAGACTTAATTGATAAATGAATTGACATTTGTCGGTTAGACCGAAAACAAATTAAAATTCATTGTAGTCACTTTTATGAAAAGCGGAAGTTTATTTAATGTTTGTTTCAAACCAATTAAGAATAAAACAAATAAAAAACCAATATGAATCATGTTATATAAATTCAGAATTAATCAAATGGCCTTGGGAAAGCTTCCCTCGAATATATTTCCCACCCTTACCTTAATTATGAATTTTCATGGTTGAATTGAAGATGTTGCTTTTTTTTGATATTTACTCATGATTGGTCATTATTGAAAGTTTTTAAAATTTCATCATCTCATCATCATTAGAGGAAGTGAGAGAATATCCCAGCACTTGATGGGTCTTGGCAAATTATCACTTCAATTTCAATTATTAAATCATTCAAATTGAATCAACAGGGGTGGTTAGATAAATCTTTATTCGATTGATTAATCCATTTGTCTTGCTGTGCTGAGCAGCATGTATTTAAATAATTGAGGTTTAGCTGCATATTGAGATTTGGAAATTTGAATTTAAGTGAATAAGCAAGCAACCCAATTGTATTGCCATAAAGTTCAATGTTTACTCAATCAATCACCGCAAAAACCCGAGAGGCCTGGGAGTCGAATGCTATCCCCACAGTATGGAAGAAAGGAATCATTGGCACAAGCAAAAATGGGTGACCCCACACATTGTAAAATCTGCTTCAGCAAATTTCGCCAACACTCGACTCTATTCTGCGGAAGAAACAGACAGGCTTCCGGCCAGAGCGTTCTTGTGGCGACCACATTAACTCCTTGCGGGGCATCATTAAACAGTATGCAGAACTTAATACACACCTATGCCTTCTGTTCGTCAACATGGGGAGTGCTTTTGACACAGTTTCTGGAGCCCCTACGTATAGCATAGAGCCTCCTTATATAGGCAATCTTGAAAAATGCTGAAATTTCAGCCCACTTCAATGGCAAAAAGTATCTCCATTTCGGTATCAATGCATTGTGCGCCTTGACGGATGTATTGGAATAGTTCAGACCAGACATTACCGCCATATGGATCGAAAATGACACTATACTAGACACTGATACTACCCAAGCTGTTATATGGCACCGAAGCTGGGGAATTTGTGATATCAGATGAGGCAGTACTTGGACTGTTTGAGAGAGGGATTCTGGTAAATTATATAAGCCTTCCTACGTTCATGGTGAATATAGGTGCCATATGAACCACGAACTGTATCAGCTGTCTGCCGACGCACAGTGGGACAAACGGGAAAAAAATTGGAAATAAGGTCACAACTTTTTACCTGTTGAGCTGTAAAAAGTTTTCTAGACATTTTTAGAGGAGGAGATAAAGTTTCAGGAAAATTGCGTTGTTAGTCTATATCTTTAATACAGGGTGAGATAAAGGTTGTCAAAGTTGACCACTCTCCCCTTCTCCAACTTTAGAATAAATGGAGAAGCTCCAGCTAACAAGTTCAATGAAGATGACCATAATAGAATGACTAAAAAGAAAAGACCAAAACTCGGATAGAGAAGCAGCGCAGAAGATCGAGGCGCTTGCAAATCTATTCTAAGCTCAGTTAGATGAACAAATGATCTGTTATGGCCAACCAAAGCTAAAGCTGTGCCAAAAAAAAAAACAATCAACTTCTTTATTTTAAAAATTGTGGCATGATAAGAACAGAATAGCAATGGATTTGACATGTTGGTGGTCGCTTGGGTCACCTAATTATAGTTTTTATTTATTTCGGAATATCTATTTTGGACATTTACACGCCATTTCAATGTAGTCAAATGAAAATTGTTAAAAAATTCCTTCTTAACTAGTGACTGGTAATTACAGTTGTGATAACATAAATAACAATAAAGAAATAAAATTGGGTTACATTGTATTGACCTTGTCATAATTCTTGACAAATTTAGCACGTTACCATTCGTTTTCCGTAGAAACAACGCGCCGTAAATTTGGTCAGTCAGTATGTCAAGTTGTGAACGCAACGGCATTACTCTAATTATTTAACACACATCGAACATTCAGACATTCCGGTGTCATTTGATGAATTCTCTTCTGCCCTACGCCCCAAATTGGCTAGACATAATTAAGTCACTGGGCACTGGGCTGAGGCAGGGAATGCACGGACGGACGGACAGACAAACGAACGAATGAATGAATGTTCAATACGTTATAACACCACTATGTGATGGTTGGGAATTCTGGTGTTGTGCTGGCGTTAATTTGATTTAATTCGAATTCGTTCTATGTTCTAGCTGTGACAACTGTCCCTGTCTATGGATGTCACGCATCATTTCAACATAAGGCTGTAGGTCATGGTCGAATTAAAATTTCAATCGGCAGCGGCACATCATTAACAAAGTTGACACTTTGGATCTTTTGTCTGTTTTTTTTTGAAATTTTTATATTAAATGGGCAATAAAAATTCAAAAAAACGTTTTATAATGGGAAGGGCGATTCAAATTGTAATTAACTGCTTGGACACCCAATAGTTCTTTGGCAACATGTGTTGACGCAACATGTTGCTAAAGAGATAATTTTGAATAACGATGGCTGCCACAGTGGCTATTTGGTATTTGGCGCTGCCTGCTTTCACGCTAACGTCAGTTTGCATTGGCCATAAATTTTTTGAAACTTTTTATTTCTTTAAAACAAAATCGCATGGTCCGATTCATGCCAATTTCTTTAAAATACTATAAATTTGAGAATGTATATTCATTCTCCTGCCACTCACTGCATCATGGTGGACACATTCGTATTATTCTGTACCATGCTTAAATAAACATTTTTTTTATATCTGCATTAACCCACCAAGCAGGCAGTGGGTGAATCATCGAACATGACGACGGGCAGCGTGCGTCGCGAGCGTATTTCTAGAATAATAAACTATTATCATTTGCGTATGATTCGTTTTTGTTTGTTGTTGTTGTTTTTTGTTTTGCTTGGAGTGGTAGGAGTAGATTTAAATAGTTTTCCAATTCATCTGGCTATTTGTATAAATAATAAATTTTCCTTCAAATCCAGCACCAATCCCGTCCAAATCACAGTCTCTACTCTACGACGCCGAACAAATCCCAAGATCAACAAATGCGGCCTATTTGACATCTTTACGCACATCGAGTGCGCTGGCTATTCTGCAGCTCTCATGTACTTTTGTTTGGATAGAATAAGCAATTCTCGACTGCTAATGGACCCACCACCACCACCAACACCACCATCAGCAAATTAAGATTTTATTGCTTCTATGTTGCGTATGATTTTTTTTAATAATCGTTTTTTTTTTATACGCTGTCACCAAACATTAGCACAGATATGTGACATAAAAAAATTTCTAGTGCAAAACTAAGTACCCAAGAAGTGAAGTAAAATAAAAGATTTTTATTAGGTTTTTTATGCAACTTTTTGGGTAATTCGTCCAATATTAAAAGATTTCCCATTCAAATCCCAACGAGAAATGTCTATAACAAAAAAATTTAAGGAAAATTTCAAGTAGATATCTTTTATTGTTCGCCCGCTAAAGTGATTTCGAAAGACGGACATGCCCATTCTATATCAACAAAGAATGTCAATACGATAACATCCTACTCTGAACGAAATTTGTTATTCAAATTGTAGCAAACAGTTTTGCTAAAACAGCATTTTGTCAACTGAAAATGGGAAAGCAGATATAACTGCTGTGGAGGCCACCGTAGCGCAGAGGTTAGCATGTTCGCCTATGACGCTGAACGCCTGGGTTCGAATCCTGGCGAGACCATCAGAAAAAATTTTCAGCTGTGGTTTTCCCCTCCTAATACTGGCAACATTTGTGAGGTACTATGCCATGTAAAACTTCTCTCCAAAGAGGTGTCGCACTGCGGATCGCCGTTCGGACTCGGCTATAAAAGGGAGGCCCCCTATCATTGAGCTTAAAACTTGAATCGGACTGCACTCATTGATATGTGAGAAGTTTGCCCCTGTTCCTTAGTGGAATGTTCATGGGCAAAATTTGCAAAGATTTAACTGCTGTATCAGCAAACATAAGGCGGCTGTTTTAGCAAACAGTTCGGTCTGCTATACCAACTAACAAAATCTGCTGTTCTAGCTATAAAAGTCTGCTAAATTATTGAAGACGTAATGCTGCTGAACTGACAAAAATGTTTGTGTTTATACCCTCCACCATAGAATGGGGGTATACTTGTTTCATCATTCTGTTATTTCTGTAACTCCTCGTAATATTCGTCTAAGACCCCATAAAGTATATATATTCTTGATCGGCATGATACTTTAAGTCGAACTTGCCATGTCCGTCCGCCTGTCGAAAGCACGCTAACTTTCGAAGGAGTAAAGCTAGCCGCCTGAAATTTTGCACAATTACTTCTCATTAGTGTAGGTCGGTTGGGATTGTAAATGGGCTATATCGGTCCTCGTTTTCATATAGCTGCCAAGGAAACCGATCGAGGATCTTGACTTCTTGAGCCGCTAGAGGCCACAATTCTTATCCGATATGGCTGAAATTTTGCATGAGGTGTTTTATTATGACTTCCCCCCAAGGTACCCCATCCGTAATTTGGATACCAAATGTTTAATTTTTTACTTTAAGAGCGCACACAAAATTTCGCTTAAATCGCACCACCCATCACCGAGGTCTGGCGTTTCTGAAAATTAAGGTAAGGGGGAGAGTCCCCCACCCCCACCCCCCCTTGAGTTATCAACAAATGTAGTACCCTATTTTCACCAGGGGATCGGTATGCACCATCTGTGGAAATTTCAAGAAAATCGGTTCAGCCGGTTTTGAGACTATGGATCAAATCGGATTATATTTAGATATAGCTGCCATATAGACTTATCTCCAAATAAAGGGTCTGAAGCCCATAAAGCTTTATCTTTTATCCGATTTCGCTGAAATTTGAAACAGTGAGGTATTTTGAGCCTCCCGATAACCGAGCTTAATATGGTTGAGGTCGGACTATATTTAGAAATAGCTGCCATATAGACCGATCTCCCGATAAAGAGTATGAAGCCCATAAAAGCTTTAGTTATTACCCAGTTTTGTTGAAATTTGAAATACAAAATTCAACAGCGACTTATATTTATTAGACCACTCAGTGTCCGTGCCGAATTTGGGTACATAAGTTATCCAATTTTCACCGGATTGTGACAAAAGGGGGTTTTCATATATACCCGAGGTGGTGGGTATCCAAAGTTCTGCCCGGCCGAACTTAATGCCTTTTTACTTGTTTTTTCTTATAACATTTTTAAGTTTTCCTTTAAATCCGTGACACGTTAATATTTTTATTTATCTTTATTTGATTTTAAAATTCAAAGAAAGTAACCGATTTACATGTAAAATAGCCAATACTACCTTGTTATACGAATTAAGTGTTTGATGTACGACATGTTATCATGCAATAAATCTCACTTTAATTGAGCGAGAGAAATACAGCCATCAGGCACTACGAATTAAACCGTCAACAGACACTCAGTATCGCGAAAACTGTATAAATCAACGCTGGACTTGGCATAAAGGAAACTGACTGAGACCACGCCAGCACGGTGAGGTGTGTGGCCTGAGAACAATTGAAGTGTAACCAATTAATGGCAACAAATTTAAATGAGTGTTTAACAACAAAAAGCAATTAAATCAAATACATGCCTCCTTGCCAATTGATACTGATCTGGCTTTTGCAACAGAGCGCCCACAGCGCATGCGTAGCTCATTGCAATGCCTTAGCTCAGTCAGTGGGTCAACTTGGTAGTCATTCAATCACCCTCGTTCAAAGCAATTTTTGTCAATGCCGCAAGATAAGCTTGCGACCACACGTAAAAAAAACGTTTGGGTGCAAACAAGTCTCTTTTGTTGGGGAAGTATTATTTTTGTTGTAACTGTTTAACGTTTCTCGTTACTGTTAAACATTGGTCGTACTTATGTCATTTTTTGATATAAAAGTCACTTTGTTTAAAACCTTTAGCATATTCTGCGGCAATGGAAAGGGTCTTTAAAGCGAAAACTCAAAACTTCCTTTTATTGAAAAAGGATTTGTTTACAGCAAAAGAGGTTATGTTACACGAAAAGATGATTCGTTTGACTTGTTCGTATCTTGTGTCTCTCTCATTTGCCATTGTGCGTGAGCGCGTGAACGTATAAAGGCGTAAGCTCACATTTTTGATGGTGATGATCAGCCAAGTCATAGTCAGTACTGGTAGGAACGCGGAAAGTGCTACATTTCAAAATTTGTTTTAGGTAGAACAAGTAAAAGCGTCCTAAATTCGGCCGGGCCGAATCTTATATACCCTCCACCATGGATCCAGCTCTTGCCACGCATCTCTTTTTAGGCAAACAAAGGATAAAAGAAAAGAATTGCTATGTAATTGGAACAATTTCAAGTTATGGTTCATTTCGGACCATAATTGAACTGCATATTGGAGACCAAAGTAGAAGTCATTGTGTAAAATTTCACTCAAATCTAATAAGAATTGCGCACTTTAGGGGCTGAAGAAGTAAAATAGGGAGATCGGTTTATAGGGGAGCTGCATTAGGTTATAAACCAATTTATGTCATATGCGACACATATGTTAAACGTCATGAGAGAAGCCATTATACAAAATTTCAGCCAAATCGAATAATACCTGCGGCCTTTGGAGGCTCAAGAAGTCGAGGTCCCATATCGGTTTATATGGCAGCTATATCAAGTTATGAACCGATTGGAACTATTCTTAGCACAGTTGCTGAAAGTTATAACAAAACACCTCACGCAAAGTTTCAGCTAAAACGGATAATAATTGCGCCCTCTAGTGGCTCAAGAAGTCAAGACCCCAGATCGGTTTATATGACAGCTATATCAGGTTACTGATTGATTTGAACCTAGTTAAGCACAGTTGTAACATATCATAACAAAATACTTCGTGGAAAATTTCTGCCAAATCGGATAATAATTGCGCCCTCTAGTGGCTCAAGAAGTCAAGACCCCAGATCGATTAATATGGCAGCTATATCAGGTTATGGACCGATTTGAACTATTCTTAAAACAGTTGTTGGAAGTCATAATAAAACACCTCGTGCAAAATTTCAGTCTAATCGGATGAGAATTGCGCCCTCTAGAGGCTCAAGAAGTCAAGACCCCAGATCGGTTTATATGGCAGCTATATCAGGTTATAGACCGATTTAAACCATTTTTAATACAATTGTTGGAAGTCATAACAAAACACCTCATGCAAAATTTCAGCCAAATCGGATAATAATTGCGTTCTCTAGTGGCTCAAGAAGTCAAGACCCCAGATCGGTTTATATGGCAGCTATATAAGGTTATGGACCGATTTGAAATATTCTTAACACAGTTATTGGAAGTCATAATAAAACACCTCATGCAAAATTTCAATCAAATCAGATTAGAATTGCGCCCTCTAGCGGCTCAAGAAGTTAAGATCCCAGATCGGTTTATATGACAGCTATATCAAAACGTGGATATAGCCCATTTACAATCCCAACCGACCTACACTAATAAGAAGTATTTATACAAAATTTCAAGCGGCTAGCTTTACTCCTTCGAAAGTTAGCGTGCTCTCGATAGACAGACGGGCGGACGGAGGGACGGTCAGACGGACGGACATGGCTAGTTTGACTTAAAATGTTATGACGACAGTTAGACGAAATTAGTATACCCCCATCCTATGGTGGAGGGTATACAAGTATCTAAATATTTCAAGTTTATGATGAATTTGATTTTATGAAATGAAATGATTTCATTGAAACCGAAACAAATTGTATTTGCTTACGACAAAAGAAGTTAGCTTGACAAAAATTTCTTTTATACCCAGCGAATTATTTTTTTGCGTGCAGATGGTTGGTGGTAGATAAAGATCCTCAAAAACTTGCCAAGGCTTAGCGTCGGTAATCGGTAAATTTATCTTTTCAAACGATAATTTGCTTTAAATGTCATATCCGTTTCCTTGCCACAGCGGTTGATGGGGCACCTCGCCATAGTCTAGACATTTAAATGAAAGGCATGGATTTTTGACTTTGGCCACTCACAAATCGTTCCCATCAAAAACGTGATTATTCATTACAACAGTTTGGGTTTTTGGTTTTGGTTTTTTGCACAGTTTATTTTAGCCAATATGAAATCATGTTCCCCGTATTGTTTATTCAAGCCAAATATGTACAATACTCTTTTGGCTTAGTCATTGAGAATAAATTGGGTTACAAATTGTTATAGGCTGTTAATAGCAGAGATGGCAAGTTTGTTAAACGCAATGAAAGTTTCGTATATAAGTTGGGACTTTACGCTAAGTTCACACAAGGATATTGAATTTGTTATCATCGATTAAGAGGTCTACCATAAGACAAGTGGATTGTAAGATGTCGTTGAGTTGGTTACTGGTCGACCATAACCGTATCTTTGATTAAGGTGAACGCTGTCTGTGATTAAGGTAAACAATTTTTTTTTAACAAAAACTACTTTTGAACCAAAATTTAGTTTTTTTTCTTTTTAAGGCATTTCTCTCCCATCTCTGGCATCAGCCATGTCTATACATTTGAGTTTATCATTCCATTCGTTCGGTTGGTTTCTTTGAATGGTGAGCTGTATTTGACTTTCTTGCGAAAATTACACATGCAATTGAAATATTCAATTATTTTAATCATTTATGATGTCTCTGTTCAATGTTTACATGCGAACAAACAGTGCAATTAAATGTGGCAAATTTTTCGACTATAAAAACTACAAATCTTGTGGATATTTAAATGGGAGAAATGTGTTTTCTGCATATTGAAAAATAATTGTTGCAAGGGCAAATATTATTTCAAATCTTTTAAAACTTGCTACTCATGTTTCAGATGGGATGGAAAATTGCATTCCTACTAACACTACAGGATAGCTGACAAAAAGTTTTACCAAGTTCACACTGGTACATCTGTCCGACTGGTAATGATAAACCACACATTATTGTTTTATTGATGAAATATTATATTGTTTGCATGCCACCAGAAGCATTAGCTTCTGAGTTCATTGAAAAAGAAAGTTATTTGTAATGAAGTTCAAGCATTTGTGTATGATTGCGTTATATTTAGTGCGAAACTCACAACCGGCCACTGTTGACGAACTCAAAAACTTCAAAGTGAACAAATTGTAAAACGAGTAAAAAGGTATTAAATTTGCCCGGGCCGAACTTTGGATACCCACCACCTCGGGTAAACCACCTTTCATTGAAATCCGGTGAAAATTGCATACAGATGGACGGACGGACAGACGGACGGACAGACGGACGGGCATGGCTAGATCGACTTATATACTTTATGAGGTCTCAGACGCATATTTCGAGGTGTTACAAACAGAATGACGAAATTAGTATACCCCCATCCTATAGTGGAGGTTATAATAAAGCGTTTGAAGCGAATCGAAACCACAAACATCCTACTTGGAGCTGCGCAAATGGTGTACTTTAGGCTATAGGGTCACTTAGAGATTAATATAGGAATCTAGCCGAACCGGGCCCGCTCCGCTGCGCCTTCTTTAACTCTCTAATATCTTTTAAGGGTGGGGACACTTCGCCCTGAATGCGGAAATCGTATTCGTTTCATTGTAGCCTATGACGCTCAAGGCGTTCGAATCCTGGCGAGAACATCGGACAAAACGGTCCTTATCTCCTCTTAATGTTGGCGACATTTGCGAGGTACAATGCCATGCTTGGTCATTTAAAAAATTTTCCCAAAGAGGTGTAGCACTGCGGGACGCCGTTCGGACTCGGCTAAAAAAAAGGTCCCTTATCATTGAACTACAAATTGAATCGGAAAGCTTTCATTGATGTGTGAGAATTTGTCTCTTCTCGATTCCTTGTGGCAATCTTCTTCCTTAGGGTAATATTCTCATTAGGGGAGGGATGGCACCTCAGACATTTCGACTCAAATATGGATATTCGTGCTGCACTTCCAAATCCCTTTAATTTAAGCCCCATATTGCCATGACCGGTAATTATGAACCGTTTGGAGGGTGCTTTGGGGCTGGGGCGGCAACCAGCACTTTGCACTGAAAATAGATATCAAATTCGTTCTTTATTCCCAACGGAAATGAATTTCAGTTTATGGGGTGCTTTAGGGCGTACCCCAAACCACTTGGCTTCAAAATTGGATATTAAATTCGTCTTCTACTCTCAAATATCTTTCATAATGGGTCAAATAACCCATTTGACGTATCTTTAGGAGGAAAAGTGCCACCTAGACTTGAACGTAAATTTAATGTCATATTCGCAATCTACTCGCGGATACCTTTCATTTGAGTCCCATATAGCCATGGTCGGCTAAAATGCCCATTTGGGGGTATTTAGGGGTGGGCGACCTCCCATTACTTGGACCTAATGTTTTATGCCATTTTTGTAATCTACTGCCTAATACTTTCCATTTGAGTCCCATATTGACATGAACTTCGAATATATCTGCTTAGAGAAGTTTTGCGGAGGCCCGTTGGGTACTTGGATCCAAATTTTAATACCATATTCATTTTCTGGTCTTCAATACTTTTTATTTGAGCCCCATATTGAAATGACCGTCCAATATGTCTGTTTGGGGGAGATTTGGGTTTTGGGCGGCCCAGGCCCAATGGGTACCTAGACTCAAATTTGAATACCATATTCGTATTCTACTCTCCAATAAATTTCATTTGATACCTCTATTGTCCCGATCGGTCAACTTTTGATTTTGGGTTGTGTTTTGGCATAAGGGAGAGCCCGTCTCCCTTTCCCCCAGGTACTTGGACCCAACTTTTATAACGAAATAGGCACTCTTCTCTTGAATACCTTTCATTTGCACCCCATATTGTCCCGATATTTCCACTTTTATTTTTGGGTAGTACTTTTGGCGTAAGGGGGAGGGTCCGCCCCTTCCCGATATCAACAAAATGATATAGCCTATGTTTCCTTCCAGACCAACATACATACATCTGTGAAAATTTGAAGGTAATCGGTTCAGCCGTTTTTGAGTCTATACGGAACAAACAAACAAACACAAATTGAATTTTATATATGATATAAGGACAAGGGGCATTTGGAAACTACATTAAACCATTTTTTATACCTAGTAGTCAATGTAAATTTTTTGCCAAAAAAAAGCATTTTAATTGGGTACATGTATCATTTCAAAAAACAGTAGCCCATGTTTAGTAGCCCATTGTAATACACAGAATCACTAAAAACAACTCTATGTCAACATTAAGGCCACCGTAGCGCAGAGGCTGGCATGTCCGCCTATGACGCTGAATGCCTGGATTCGAATCCTGGCGAAACTATGAGAAAAAATTTTCATTTGTGAGTTACTATGCCATGTAAAACTTCTCTCCAAAGAGGTATCGCACTTCGGCACGCCGTTCAGACTCTTCTATAAAGAGGAGGCCCCTTATCATTGAGCTTAAAACTTGAATCGGAATGCACTCATTTATATGTGAGAAGTTTGCCCCTGTTCCTTAGAGGTATGTTCATGGGCAAATTGCAATGTCGCCATCAATTTAATTCACATTCTTGTATGAAAGACTTAGAATTCTTGTTTTCTCCCAACTTTATGCATCTTCTTCGGTGGTATATTTCTTCAATATCTCACATGTTGACAACTTGCATCACTGTGCGACTGTTTAAATCGTGCAACTCTTGTTGTTGTCACCGTTGAAAATAATGACATGAATGTAACGGTTACAGCGATGACGACCGTTCCATCCATTAGTCGGCGAGGTAGCCACAGTTGTACACCCGTCGTAGTACGTTCAATTACTCAAATACTCCGAGTATGCAAATTTACAACTCATTCAATGGTTCTTTTGTTGCTTTTATTCATCGATTATTGTCCCTCCTCCCTCCCCACCACTGCGACTGGAAGCTGGACGATGCTGGGTTGTAATGGCAAATTTGATTTGGAGCCAGCAGTTATTTGTACAGGAAAGTGATCATTGCACGTCTGTTGCATCTGCTTACGATTTAATGCGGTAGGTGAAAATCCAGCACTTGAACGTAACCCAACAATAATGACGAAATATGAATGTCTCTGGGCAATAGTTGCTCACGTGGCGTCATGCATATGCTTGCAAAAGTTCAGAATGACATCACATAGAGCTTCAATAAAATTTAATATCAGACTTCCATTAGTCATTGGCAAATAGAGGACGACGGACTTGTTCATCACTTTATTTTTGCACAAGTGATGCCAAAAGCTTGGCTGGCATGAGTGCGACAATATAACATGGGGAGCATAAAAGCAAGCACATAGGCCCAAATCTCCATGCAAGGTACAGTGTTTCAAATTTGGTAAAAGTGAGAAAATCAGTGAATGAATCTTTATTATACCCTCCACCATAGGATAGGGGTGTACTAGTTTCGTCATTCTGTTTGTAACTACTCGAAATATTCGTCTGAGACCCCCACAAAGTATTCTTGATCGTCGTGACATTTTATGTCGATCTAGCCATGTCCGTCCGTCTGTCCGTCCGTCCGTCTGTCCGTCCGTCCGTCTGTCCGTCCGTCTGTCTGTCTGTCGAAAGCACGCTAACTTTCGAAGAAGTAAAACTAGCCGCATGAAATTTTGCACAAATACTTCTTATTTGTGTAGGTCGGTTGAGTTTGTAAATGGACCATATCGGTCCATGATATGTTATAGCTGCCGTATAAACCGATCTTGGGTCTTGACTTCTTGAACCTCTAGAGGGCGCAATTCTTATCCGATTGGAATGAAATTTTCCATGACGTGTTTTGTTATGATATCCAATAACTGTGCCAAGTATGCTTCAAATCGGTTCATAACCTGATATAGCTGCCATATAAACCGATCTTGGGTCTTGACTTCTTGAGCCTCTAGAGTGCGCAATTCTTATCCGATGGGAATGAAATTTTGCACGACGTGTTTTGTTATGATATCCAACAACTGTGCCAAGTATGTTTCAAATCGGTCAATAACCTGGTATAGCTGTCATATAAACCGATCTTGGGTCTTGACACCTTGAGCCTCTAGAGGGCGCAATTCTTATCCGATTGGAATGAAATTTTCCACGACGTGTTTTGTTATGATATCTAATAACTGTGCCAAGTATGCTTCAAATCTGTTCACAACCTGATATAGCTGCCGTATAAACCGATCTGGGGACTTGACTTCTTGAGCCTCTAGAGGTCGCAATTCCTATCTGAAATTTAGCATGACGTATTTTATTATGACTTTCAACAACTGTGCCAAATAAGGTTCAAATCGGTTCATAACCAGATATAGCTGCCATAAAACCCGATCTGGGATCTTGTTTTGCCTAAGAAGAAATGCCGGGAAAAGAATTCGACAAATGCAATCAATGGTGGAGGGTATATAAGATTTGGCCCGGCCGAACTTAACACGCTTTTACTTGTTTTTCTTTTTCAGGTCAGGATTTCAACCCAGGAACCTATCCCTCCTAAAGCATTAAAAAACTTATTTTCTTGTATTAAAAACAAAAATTTATACAAAATGTTATGCTGGTGTGTAATATACCAACAATAAACCTCATTAAAGCACTTTGGCTAATTAATTTCGATTTAGATTGAATCTCAATCAAAGACATTCAAATCCTCTGTGTCAAGCCAATTCCCGCAACTTTGAATCCAGTTATAGTCATCGTCAGAGCACACCTTCCACTCCCAGGTAATGCAAATGGCATTGATATCGACATGGACAAAAACACAATTTGTAATGGGTAAGCGGTCGCAATATCATCGCGCTGTAATCCATATTTCTTTCATTAACTAATCCATAATGCTCGCAATGTATGTGGCAATAAAAATGCTAATTTATCGTTGTTGTCATCGTGCGCCAAGTACAAAGCGGAATGATCCATCTTCAGTAGGCCCAAAATTTGCACGTCAAACAAACAAACCAGCGGAGGAAGGAAGGCGGCGTTTTCCAATTTTCAATTTGAACATCTCATCAACTGGGCCACCACGCTCGCCAGCCAGCTGGTCAATAATGGACATATTAGCCAATTTATCACTGATAGCCAATATTGGTGGTAAAAACAAACAAATCGCATATTACCCGTCCGTCCGTCCGTCTGTCTGTCTGTCTGCCTTCGCTCATCCATTGGCTTTTTTTCATTTATGCCGACAAAACTCGAACAGCTTCGAAACATGACGTCAAGTACGCAGCCACTCACTCTCCTGTCAAATGGAATGTGTACATCCGTATGGGCAGTTGATCCGGTAGGAAGGAGGCACGCACTCGCATTGGCGTGGCTGGCCAACACAATGTCGAATCTATGAAATGTTAATGTTGTCTTTAGCAAAGCGTGTCTATTTCTTTGGTCACTCGATTCCGACCATCATCCATTTTAACACCTCCCCCCTCAGCTGAGAGCCCAGAGAGGAAAATGGCCAACCATATGCGAGGCTAAAACTTATGTCTGTCGGTTTGCGCGCCTCTATGTTTGCTGTCGCATAAAATAATGAATGAACTCAAAACCTTGACATAATATTGTCATAATATAAAGTAATGAATTTATGCCCATATGTTTGAAAAGAAGGAAAAACACCAACAACAACAACAACAACAACAAAAAAAAAACAAAAATAAACATTAAATAAAAATTATTGCCACCAGGCCGACTAGGCCGGCCAAATAGGCTAGGCGTAAGTAAGGCCATTGCAGGGTAATGCAATATTTTCTCAAATGCTATGATGTTGGCTGCAGTTGGTGTTTTTTTTGAAAGAATTATTGGAATTCCATATTAGCTTGACTTTTGAAATAATTCTTTCGAGTAGTGCTATAGAACAGGGGCTCAACTCTCCTTTAATGAAAACACAAAATGAAAAGTTTTTATAAGTTTTCATAGCATTTCTGATTCTTGTTTTGGGTAAATACAAAAAAAGACATTTTGTCAGCATGTTTTCATATGAAAACAAAAATGAAAATATTTTTATACCCTTCACCATGGGATGGGGGTATACTAATTTCGTCATTTTGCTGTTTGTAACTCTTCGAAATATTCCTCTGAGACCCCGTAAAGTATATACATATAATACGTATAATCTTGATCGTCATGTCATTTTAAGTCGATCTAGCCATGTCCGTCCATCTGTCCGTCTGCACGATCTTGGGTCTTGACTTCTTGAGCCTCTAGAGGGCGTAATTCTCGTCCGATTTGATTGAAATTTTGCACGACGTGTTTTGTTATGATATCCAATAACTGTGCCAAGTACCCACGACCATAGGATAGGGGGTATATTCATTTAGTCATTCCGTTTGCAACACATCGAAATATCAATTTCCGACCCCACAAAGTATATATGTATATTTCGGATCATCGTAAAATTCTAAGACGATTTAACAATGTCCGTGTGTCTGGCCGTCTGTCCGTCCGTCTGTTGTAATCACTTTACAGGCATCAAAAATTGAGATATTGAGCTGAAAAATTGAGATATTGGGCCAAATCGGACCATATTTGGATATAGCTGCTATATAAACCGATTTTCTGATAAAGGGTCTAATGCCCATAAAAACTTAATTTTTTATCTGATTTTGCAGAAAATTTAAAATTCGATAGCTGACCAAAATATGGTTTAGATCGCACTATATTTAGATATAGCTGCCATATAGACCGATCTGAAGATGAAGGGTCTGAAGCCCATAAAATCTTTATTTTTTTCCGATTTCGCTGAAATTTAAAACAGTGAGTAGTTTTAGGCCTACCAACATCTGACCCAAATATAGTTCAGGTCGGACTATATTTAGATATAGCTGCCATATAGACCGATCTCCCAATAAGAGATCTGAAGCCCATAAAAGCTTTATTTTTTAACCGATTTCGCTAAAAATTGAAACAGTGGGTAGTTGAAGGCGTCCCAATATAAGATCCGAATATGTTTCAGATCGGACTATATTTAGATATAACTGACATATAGACCGATCCTCCGATTCAGGGTTTTAGGCCCATAAAAGCCACATTTATTATACGATTTTGCTGAAATTTGGGACGGTGAGTTATGTTGGGCCCTTCGACATCCTTCGTTAATTTGGCCTAGATAGGTCCAGATTTGGATATAGCTGCCATATAGACCGATCCTCCGATTTAGGGTCTTAGGTCCATAATAGCCACAATTATTGTACTATGTCGCCGAAATTTGGGACAATGAGTTAAATTAAACCCCCTGACATACTTCTGCATTATGGCACAGATCGGTGCAGATTTGAATATAGCTGCCATATAGACCGATCTCTCGGTTTTAGGTTTTGGGGCCATAAAATTGTCCAATTTAACTGATACTTGGCACAGGCTTGGTTGGTTGGTTAGGCTTTTCGACATCCATGTACAATATATGGCTCAGATCGGTTTATTTTTAGATATAGCTACTAAAAAGACCAATATGTTCTTATACATATTGAACAATGACTTGTACTCGTTAGTATTTGGTCCAAATTGTATCATATTTCGATAAAACTGCTATGGGTCATAAGGTATGCAATTCTCACAGGATTTTGAAGAAAGGTGGTTTACATATATACCCGAGGTGGTGGGTATCCAAAGTTCGGCCTTTTTAAAAAAAATTAATTGGATCAATTAATTTCGTGATTGAAACGATTTTGATTTTATTTTCTGTTTAGAAGCACTTTGCCAAATTTGGCGGAAATTTAGTGCGTGACGTTCAAAACATGCCTTCAACAAAGATCATTACTATTTATACAAGACAAATGCCTCTAAAGATAATTTGTCTTCTTATTTACCCAATGAGATTTTTTTTTTTTTTTGAGTGTAATTAATCACCCGACACACATTACTGTATTTCATTTAATAAGGCAATATCGCATTCCGAAAGTTGTGTGATTCATATAAAAAATTTCCATTTTGTATTCCATACTAAAAAAAAAAATCTACATTTTATTGATGAGTTGGAAAGAAAATTTGCATGCGTGGTACGCCCTCTTGCTTAATTATCGTCATCATGATATTCGATCAATTTAGTAAAACCCCCCTCTGCCACCCACTGTTGGAGGTCATTGGAAATAAATTCATTTATATTAATTGCGCATACGCCTCGTTTCGACTTCGGCACAATAGTCATACTCCCTACTGGTAGCCATGAATTAATGGAGCTCCTTCATCACGATTTCAGCACTTGGACTAGTGTGGAGGTTGTGTCGAAGAATATGATTTACGCACCATTTTAATTGTTGTTAATTGTAAGATTCAGCTTTTCTTCATTGCAAAACATTTGTTTGGCACTCTTAACTGATGGCTTTTCAATAGAACAGAGAAATTGTGTCACAATGTTTGTAGAATAAGTCGTAAAAGCAAGCTTTGTGCTAAATACTTACACCCTACACTGCTATGGCCCAGATGATTTGTCCGATTGTGAAAATGGCGATTGTCATACAATATCTTGGTTTGGTTTTAATTTTGTGACCAAAGTACAGGCATATCCCATTGGAAATCTATTGAGAGTGGAGATATGACTTCGGAGTAATAACTGCTCCTGTTAACTGTTTTTGTTGCAAAAAGAGTAACGCATACACTCCATTTTTATACCCACCACTATAGGAAGGGGATATACTAATCTAGTCATTCCGTTTGTCACACCTCCAAATATTCGTCTAAAACCCCATAAAGAATATATATTCTTGAGTATCTTGCACAGATACTTAACATTGGTGTAGGTCGTTGGGGATTGCAAATGGGCCATTATCGGTTAAGATTTAGATATAGCTCCCATATAAACCGATCACCCGGTTTGACTTCTTGGGCCCCTGGAAGCCACATTTTTTGTACGATTTGGCAGAAATTTGGCACAAGTACAGCCCAAATCGGTCTATAACCTGATATAGCTCCCATTAAACCGATCTCACGATTTGACTTCTTGAGCCTCTACAGGGCGCAATTCTCGTCTGATTTGACTAAATTTTTGCACGCGGTGTTTTGGTATCACTTCCAACAACTGTGCTAAATACGGTTCAAATCGGTTCATAACCTGATATGGCTGCCATATAAACCGATCTTGGATCTTGACTTCTTGAGCCACTAGAGGGCGCAATTCTTATCCGATTTGTCTGAAATTGTGCACGACGTGTTTTAGTATCACTTCCAACAACTGTGCTTAGTATGGTTGTAATCGGTTCATGTTTTGATATAGCTGCCATATAAACCGATCTGGAGTCTTGACTTCTTGAGCTTCTAGAGGGTGCAATTCCTACCCGATTTGGCTGAAATGTTGCACGACGAATTTCGCTATGACTTCCAACAACTGTGCTAAATACGGTTCAAATCGGTCCATAACCTGATATAGCTGCCATATAAACCGATCTTGGATCTTGACTTCTTGAGCCACTAGAGAGCGCAATTCTTATCCGATTTGGCTTAAATTTTGCACGACGTGTTTCGATATAAACCGATCTGGTGTCTTGACTTCTTGAGCTTCTAGGGGGCGCAATTCATGTCCGATTTGTCTGAAATTTTGCACGACGAGTTTCGCTATGACTTCCAACAACTGTGTTAAGTATGGTTCAAATCGGTCCATAACCTGATATAGCTGTCATATAAACAGTCTTGGGTCTTGACTGCTTGAGCCTCTAGAGGGCTCAATTCATGTCCGATTAGAATGAAATTTTGCCGACGTGTCTTGTTATGATATCCAACAAATCTGCCAAGTATGGTTCAAATCGGTTCATAACTTGATATAGCTGCCATATAAATCGATCTGGGATCTTGACTTCTTGAGCCTCTAGGGGGCGCAATTCTTATCCGATTTGAATGAAACTTTGTGCGACGGATCTTCTCATGACCATCAACATACGTGTTTATTATGGTCTGAATCGGTCTATAGCCTGATACAGCTCCCATATAAATCGATATCTCTATTTTACTTCTTGAGCCCCCAAAGGGCGCAATTCTTATTCGAATTGGCTGACATTTTACACAGGTCTCCAATATATAATTTAATTGTGGTCCAAACCATATGGTCCGGTTTTGATATCGCTCTAATAGCAGAGCAAATCTTTTCTTATATCCTTTTTTGCCTAAGAAGAGATGCCGGGAAAAGAACTCGACAAATGCGATCCATGGTGGAGGGTATAAAAGATTCAGCCCGACCGAACCTAGCACGCCTTGCAGGTTGCAGGCGGATTCTCCCCCTTACCCCAAAAACGCCACCCATATTCGGAAGTGGTCCGATCGGCGCAATAAGGGTATCAAATGAAAGGTATTGGAGACCAGAAAATGAATAGTGTATTAAAATATGGGTCCAAGTACCCAGCGGGGCCCCCTCCAACCCCAAAACTCCTCTAAACAGATGTATTCGAAGTTCATGTCAATATGGGATTTGAATGAAAAGTATTAGGCAGTACATTACAAATACGGCATAAAACATTAGGTCCAAGTAATGTGAGGTCGCCCACCCCCTTACACGCCCAAATGGGCATATTAGCCGACCATGGCTATATGGGACTCAATATGACATTAAAATTTGCGTTCAAGTCAATGTGGCACTTTTCCTCCTAAAGATACGTCAAATGGGTTATTTGGCCCATTATGATAATATGGGACTCAAATGAAAAGTATTTGAGAGTAGAACACGAATTCGATATCTAATTTGGGAGCCAAGTGTTTGGAGAGATATTAAGTTCCCTAAACTGAACTTCATATCCGACTATGGCAAATTTAAGCTCAAATCAACGGTATTTGGGGGTAAATAACGAATTTGATATCTACTTTCAGTGCAAAGTGCCGGTGGCCGCCCCAGCCCCAAAACACCCTCCAAACGGTTCATAATTACCGGTTATAGCAATATGGGACTCAAATTAAAGGGATTTGGAAGTGCAGCACGATATCCATTGGTATCCATGTTTGAGTCGAAATGTCTGAGGTGCCAACCCTCCCCTAGTGAGAACATTACCCTAAGGAAGAACATTACCACCAGGAATCGAGAAGGGGCAAATTCTCACACATCAATGAATGCTTTCCGATTCAAGTTTAAACTCAATGATAAGGGACCTTTTTTATAGCCGAGTCTGAACGGCGTCCCGCAGTGCGACACCTCTTTGGGGAAAATTTTTTATATGACCATGCATGGCATTGTACCTTGTCGCCAACATTAAGAGGGGATAAACACCGCTTTGTTCGATGTTCTCGCCAGGATTCGAACGCGTTCAGCGTCATAGGCTACAATGGCACGAATTCGATATTCGCATTGAGGGCAAAGTGTCCCCACCCCAAAAAGATATTAGAGAGTTAAAGAAGGCCCAGCGGAGCGGGCCCGGTTCGGCTAGTTTGTTATGAAACAAAAACCCTCCGCCAAATGTCAACAATTTTCACTGTGGAGTTACACCACAAAGTAGTGTACACAAAATGCTGTCTTTTGCCAATTTTAATCTTTAGAAAAAGTTTGTCTTCAAATTTAATTGATCGCAGCATCCAAACAAATGGTAGAGCTCTATTCGATTTAAAATAGCAGAACCAAATACTTTAATTGAGGACTGAGTTTGATTCAATGGTGAAAACAGAACACTCACAATTAATTTAAACCATTAAGAAAAAAATACTGGATCCACTCATTCAAAAGGGGTGAACATTTTAACCTCAGAAATGTTTTAATTTCACATTCAATCCAATTGACAATGATTCACAGAATGGTGGCTCCGATTTGTCTCAAAGCTCAACTAAAGTGGAAGGAGTTTGCACAACAAGAACTTTTAATTCAATAGCTTTAAAAACTAGAAAAATAAGGTCATAACAAAGAAGCTTACCCAGAAGTATCTTAAAAAAGAAATTTTTTATATAAACACCAAGTTTGAGCTGTAAGTTTCTCCTGCCTTCATATCAATTGGTGCTAATTTAATTTAGTTTAAGTTCTTCAAAGGACGAGTGGGAACTCCTTGCACAGAAAAAAATAGTCGCCAAAAAAATAAAATCTTTTTCAATTAAGAAATTAAATTAAATTAAATTTTAATTGAATATGAATTATTTTTTCAATAACAGAAAAATCTAAGACGATCTAGCCATGTCCGTCCTTCTGTCTTTAAAAATAGAGATATTGAGCTGAAACTCTGCACAAATTCTTTTTTTTTTATAAACAGGTTAAGTTGGAAGATGGGCTATATCGGACTATATCTTGTATTGGGTTGCCCAAAAAGGAATTGCGGATTTTTTAAAAGAAAGTAAGTTAGGTCCATAAAAGTCACATTTATTATCCGATTTCGCTGAAATTTGGGACAGTGAGTTGTGTTAGACCCTTCGGCATTTTTCATTAATTTGGCCCAGATCGGTCCAGATTTGGTTATAGCTGCCATATAGACCGATCCGCCGATTAAGAGTCTTAGGCCCATAAAAGCCACATTTATAATCCAATTTTGCTGAAATTTGAGACAGTGAGTTAAGTTAAGCCCCTTGATATACTTCTGCAATATGGTGCAGAACGGTGCAGATTTGGATATAGCTGCCATATAGACCGAACTCTCAGTTTTAGGTTTTGGGGCCATAAAAGGCGCATTTATTGTCCGATATCGCTGAAATTGGAGACAGCGAGTTTAGTTTGGCTCTTCGATGTCCTTCTTCAATTTGGCTCAGATCGTTCCAGGTTTGAATATAGCTGCCATATAGACCGATCTCTCGATTTAAGGTTTTGGGCCCATAAAAGGCGTATTTATTGTCCGATGTCGCCGAAATTTGAGACATTGAGTTGTGTTGGGCCCTTCGACATTCTTCTTCAATTTGGCTAAGATCGGTCCAGATTTGGATATAGCTGCCATATAGAAATTTCGGACATAGTATTTTGATATTACTTCCAACAACTGTGCGAAGTATGGTTCTAATCGGTCCATAACCTGATATAGCTGCCATATAAACCGATCTTGGGTCTTGACTTCTTGAGCCTCTAGAGGGCGCAATTCTCATCCGATTTGGAAGAAATTTTGTACAACGGCTTCTCTCATGACCTTCAACATACGTGTGCAATATGGTCAAAATCGATCTATAGCTTATACAGCTCCCGTATAAACCGATCTCCCGATTTCGCTTCTTGAGCCCCGAATCGGACTATAACTTGATATAGCTGCTCCGCCGTCCTTATCAATTATACTTTGTTTGCCTAAAAACAGATACTGCGCAAAGAACTCAACAGATGCGACCATGGTGGAGGGTATAAAAGATTCGGCCCGGCCGAACTTAGCACGCTCTTACTTGTTTTAATTGATCCAATTAAATAATTAATCATTTTTTTAATTGAATATGCAATTCTTTTAGTTTAACTTTTAAAAACGGTGATTGTTATTATTACTTTCGTAATTAAGGCAGCTTCAATTAAAACAATTAATTAGATCAATTAATTTCATGATTGAAAACGACTTTTACGATTTTTCTGAGTGCAAATAATTTGGGATGGTACTCACAAATATCGCATTAAAGAACCATTAGAATTTTTGCCATTCTCTACTAGATTTGAAGCCTTATGTATGGACTCTTTGGCTGAAAGGTTTTACATGGAATATGGTAGATATATCATCATCAAATTGAGTTTTGTATAAGTTTTTCAAATAATCAACTACAGCCTTAATATGAGAAGCATCTTTGGTGTCCACTGGTGTTGACACTTTTCGAATTTTAAAAAACAATTCGGAGCTGTAAACAGTTTTGATTTCTACGTCATTCAAAGAGAAACGAATTTTTAATAGTTTCTAAAATTTTTTAACCGAAAATGGATTTTGAAAAATACTCCAGGTCATTGAGCCCTCTTGAATTTTCAAAAGAACTAACTAACATTTCTTAAATGATTTACCTGCGCCTGGTGGTAGGTCCTTTTCTTCCAGATTCAAAGCAATAATGGACAAAGGGAAATTTAACTTCCGGTTGGGATTTTTCAAAAGGAAACTACTGAAAGTGGTAACTGCTTATGTTGCCACAGCCACCATTATGGAAATGTCCTCAAAATGCAAGTGAAAGAATATCAAAGAAAAAGAAAAGCCCCAAATAGAATTTTATGAATAGTTTATTGTACGAGTATTTATGGATAACATAACAATCTAAGGATAATTATCTCGTTTAAGATAGAATTCGCTATGAATGAAATAAAAATAAAAACCATATAAAAGCCACTGCCTATGTAGAATTTCTATGTATCTATGTTAAATTTCTAAATGCGTTTCAAAGAAAACATCCTTTTTGTTTATTTCATTTCTGTTTACTTCCCATAAAAATCACAGAGCATTCCTTTTGCACAGCTTTGGGTTTCCTGGCTTCGCCCAACGATTTTGTTTTCCTGCAGAGAATATTCACATTTTTTGGGATTTGTTTCAAGTCAAGTTATGATAACTGCTTACCTTACATCGATTAACATCCCTGAGCCAGTTTTGGAAATACTCAAAAGCTTTGGCATAGCTTTCATGTCAAAAAATTCCTTATACGATTTTGAAATAACATAATAAAATGTTCCAATATTTCAATCAAAAAAATATTTTTGTTATAAATTTTCCATTTCAAAAGACAGAAAATAAATAAAATTTGTATTCAATTGTCATTATTTCAAATTTGACTCCTAATGACCCTTTTAGACGGCACATCACGATCGTACTCATCGTGTGTTATGCTGAGATTACATGACACATCTGATGTATGGTCATTGTAATAGTAGTGGTGAAAACAGAGGTGCATTCGTCACATGTAAACCTAACCATCAGTCATGGCTGAAATATCAAAATCATTTAATTTTTTTTTTTTTTCGATGAATGACGTCTATCGATTACCGTTTACAAAGAAATGTGTAATCATTAAGTGACAGATATTGAAAAACACATTCTGTGACAAATAAGGTTAAGAAATGAGAAGTAATGTATGAACAAATAAAACAAATCAAAGAAAATACCAAATCGATGTGCCGTTTTAGGCAAAAGCTGTAATCAACACGTACACACGATGAGTAGGATTATGATGTGCCATGTAAACTCTGCTTTAGAGCTGGCAAACTATCGATAATAGCAACACATCGATAGTAACGGTGCTATCTTTAAATTCCCATCACATATATTTTAAACGAAAATGGGAAGTAAAAATCGGGAGATCGATTTATATAGAAGCAATATCAATGCACAGATCAAATAAAACCAAAATTAATAAAGTCTGTTGTAAGTCATGTGAGAAATCATTGTACAAAATATAAGCCTAATCGGATGAAATTTGCGCCCTCTATAAGCGCAATCTTTCGTAAAGGATGTTTCGGAAGGAAGGAAGTTAAGTTTCGGATTGTTTATTACACGCACCACCGAAGGATGGGGGTACATTCATTTTGTCAATCCGTTTGCAAAACATCGAAATATCCATTTCCGACCCTATAAAGTACAGATATTCTTGATCAGCGTAAAAATCAAAGACGATCTAGAGATGTCCGTCCGTCTGTCTACGCTACAAAAAAGATATTAAGCCGAAACTTTGCACTTTTTTTGTCCATAAGCAGGTAAGGTTCAAAGATGGGCTATATCGGACTATATCTTGATATAGCCCCCATATAGACCGATCCCCCGATTTAGGCCCATAAAAGCCACATTTATTATCCGATTTTGCTGAGATTTGGGACAGTGAGATGTGTTAGGCCCTTCGACTTCCTTCGTCAATTTTGCTTAGATCGGTCCAGATTTGGATATAGCTGCCATTTAGACCGATCCTCCGATATAGGGTCTTAGGCACATAAAAACCACATTTATTATCCAATTTTGCTGAAATTTCTCACAGTGAAATTTCTCACCCTTCTTGTGATGCAATCGCTTTGAAACCTTACATGTAAGAAGCTTTCGATTCCCTTATAAAACAACTACACTCGATGTTTCTACGTCGTACAGTTTCTGAGAAGTTGGGGTTGGAAAGTTTTTTTTTAGAAGTTTATATTTATTGAGTCTTTTTTTAAACATTGAAGTAGAATTAGAAACATAATAAAGAAAACTTATGACTATAATGTATTATCGCAATAACATATTAGGTAGTTTCAGCGCCTGGCTTTAGCATAAAAGGTAAAATGTAATATGGATACATGAAATTAGAATTATTGACGTCCTTGCTCCCGAGACTACTACATTAAATAGAAAAATCTTAAATTGGGGTTGGAAAGAAAAGATAGGACAGACACTATATTTAACAATAAAATTAAAATTGTAAAGAAATATATTTTTATTTTTAAATGTTCCCTACTTCTAGTGGTCTTCAAAATGTACCAAAATTAATATTATGACATATTTCTCTTTTTATTTTTGAAAATTCTCTCTATATTACCCTGTAGAGTCAGAGCAATTCGTAAAAATTGTTCTTTCAATAATGTTAGTAACATACAACCAATACATAGATATAAATGTTAGCCAAGTCACGGATGCGAAAGCGCAACACCTGTCAGAAATGGGTTAATTATTCGAACGTATCACACAATGTGTACAACTTTCCGTGTTGCCACATTTGAAAAAACGTATGAGAATACATATTGCGTAAGTGCCCCATATGCTAAATTGGCATCACATCAGGAGTGGCGTTTGATCCATAAATATCCCATTAGATCAAAAATGTTCATTTCGATCTATGCAATAGTTATACTATGTTATAACATTCCGAATGCCAAATTTAGTGTAAGTATTTATGTTCTGCTACATTCAATAATGGGTTGTTCTAGTTGTTATTCTGTTTTTTAGCCTGGCCAGTTCTATGTTATTGTTTGAAACTATCGATTTGCATGTTCAATCTCTTCTTAAAGTGGTTGAAGGTACCATGGACTGCTTACAAAATATCGTGAAGTAATTTGGTATATAAATTGAACCTTATTAACATGAATTTTAATTTATTTTAGAGCATCATATATCATATACATGATTAGGCCATAATGCTATATAAAAATATTTAGCATACTTTTAGGCGCTTCATAAAAATCAATATAGATACAGTACAGTCAAAAATCGTGTGTACTCTTCTTCTAAACCACCACAACTATTGAATGCCTATTACATGTTTATTATTTATCCAAATGAAGTCCGCTCTTCCAAGAACTATAACCCATCATGGGACATAACAAAATCATCATTATGCTTCCAACTCATAAAGCTATTAATATTAGAGTACATGCGGTTATACTAGCATCATAGCTGTGTTTTATTTTAGTACTGTATTGTACAGTACAATGAAATTTGTAAGAAAATTGCATCTATCCAGAACAGCGAAGTTAAGGATAATTTTACCAATGCAGGCTTATGTAGAACATCTAACATCCGGATGTCCATATAACACTACATAGAAAGGCCTTAAGACAGTTTTACCATTAAATATGTTTTTGGCTTTCCCATATAACACTCCCACAGTATAATACCCCATTATTTGCTTTTATCCACAACTACATGTAGTTTTCATTAATCCGATGCACAGTGGGCTAAACGGGATAAAAAATTGGAAATAAGTCCATAACTTTTTATCTGTTTCAGGAAAGTACTGCCGTGGGTCCATATCTTCAATACAGAGTGAGATACAGGGTGTCAAAGTTGACCACTTTTGACTTCTCCAACCTTCTGGGGGCCATAACTTTTGGTCTACTAAATCGATTTGCATGATTTAATAGTCTAGAGAAAGAGTTTGACGAGATACGCATAATGTACATCGTACATAAGAACAGTCCTGTTTTTACCATATTTGGGTCAGAAGGCGGGTGGCCTAAAACTACTCACTGTTTCAAATTTCAGTGAAATTGGATAAAAAAAATGCTTTTGTGGGCTTCAGACCCTTTATCGGGAGACCGGTCAGATATGGCAGCTATATCTTAATACAGTCCGATCTGAACCATATTTGGGTCAGATGTTGGTAGGCCTAAAACTACTCACTGCTTTAAAATTCAGCGAAATCGGATAAAAATAAAGCGCTTATGGGAGGCCAACGTAGCGCAGAGGTTAGCATGTCCGCCTATGACGCTGAACGCCTGGGTTCAAATCCTGGCGAAACCATCAGAAACAATTTTTCAGCGGTGGTTTTCCCCTGCTAATGCTGGCAACATTTGTGAGATACTATGCCATGTTAAACTTCTCTCCAAAGAGGTGTCGCACTGCGGCACGCCGTTCGGACTCGGCTATAAAAAGCAGGCCCCTTATCATTGATCTTAAACTTTAATCGGACTGCACTCATTGATATGTTAGAAGTTTGCCTTTGTTCCTAGTGGAATGTTCATGGAAAAAATTTGCAATTTGCAATGGGCTTCAAACCCTTTATCGGCAGATCGGTCTATATAGCAGCTATATCTAAATATAGTCCGATCTGAACCATATTTGGGTCAGATGTTGGTAGGTTCAAATTACAGCGAAATCGGTTAAAAAATAAAGCTTTTATGGGCTTCAGACCCTTTATCGGCAGATCGGTCTATGTGGCAGCTATATCCAAATATGATCCGATTTGGCCGGTTCAACAACTTAACCAGCGTGCATCAAAAAGACGTGTCTGTGCCAACTTTTAGCTCCATATCTCAACTTTTGAAGCCTGTAGAGTGATTATAACAGACGGACGGACAGACGGATAGACTGACACATGCACATCGTTAAATCGTCTTGGAATATTACGACGATCCGAAAAATATGTACTTTGTAGGGTCCGAAATTGATATTTCGATGTGTTGCAAACGGAAGGACTAAATGAATATACCCCCTATCCTACGGTGGTGGGTATAAAAAGTTTATACATTAGTTTCCCTCCCATATCCATGGCATGTGATATTTATTCCAATATAGCCCATAGGTTAACATGTTTGTCTACATACGCACTGTGGCCATAAATATGTGCCATGTTTGGCAAGAATATCAGCAACTTATTTTCAACTGTGGTAACCAAGTGCTGGCAAAATTTGTGAGTAGTTCAGCTAGGTAAAACTTCTCTCTACAGCTGAAAGGAGATCCCCTACCATTGACCCAAAACTTGCATCGACAGCCATCATTAATATAAGAGAAATATCCACGCTGGTTCCTAATACGACGTTCATGACCATGGGGGTATACCTATTTCGTCATTCTGTTTGTAACTCCTCGAAATATTCGTCTAAGACCCCATAAAGTATGTATATTCTTAATCGTCATGACATTTTAAGTCGATCTGGCCGTGTCCTTCCGTCCGTCTGTCTGTCGAAAGCCCGCTAACTTTTGAAGGAGTAAAGTTAGCCGCTTGAAATTTTGCACAAATACTTCTTATCAGTGTAGGTCGGTTGGGATTGTATTAAATGGGCCATATCGGTCCATGTTTTGATATAGCTGCCATATAAACCGAATCTTGACTTCTTGACCCTCTCAAGGGCGCAATTCTTATCCGATTTAGCTGAAATTTTAGATCAGGTGTTTTATTATAACCTTATATGGTTAGGTTAGTTTGAAAATAGGGTGCAGATATTAATCCGTCTCATGCCACTATGGACAAACACCTAAGCCAAACAACAAGTCGATTAGGCTTGTTGTGCGCTCTAAATTTTAAGTTAGAAAATCGGTGCTACTTACAAAATCCCTAATCGAAAACTTTCCATGCCACGCCCCTGCGCTGATCTGGTGTTGTGTCCCCACTTAAGTAGCGGTGTCTTTTAGACTCGAAAGCCGGGCAATGACAAAGGAAATGCTTCAACGTCTCATCATCTTCCCCGCTTGCCACACACATGCTATCACTTGCCGCAGCGATTTTACATCAGTGAGCTCGTAGTCCTATGTGTCCCGTTATGATACCAATAGCTATACAGACCTCCTTCTTGTATTCTTTCGGTAATTGCCTTGTCTTCTCACGATCTGGATCCCCCCATAGGATTTTCACCGTCCTACCGACCGTTTCGCTGTTCCAAAATGTTGCATGCGCATTCGCCGTCCACTCCCTTAACTCGGACTGCGTCGACCCGAGAGGCTTCGAGTTAACCAAGTTTATTGACGGCTGTCCTCTGGCCTTCAGCGCCAAATCGTGTGCCCTTTCATTGCCCCTTACTCCGTTATGGTCGGGCATCCAAACGATGCGAATTTTCCCATCCACAGAGAAGGCGTTAATCTCCTTCTTACACTGCAAGACTGTTCGTGACCTTACCGTCCTGGTTGTTATTGCTCGTTTGGCAATTTTACTGTCGGTAAAGATGTTCACACTCGACGTCCTCGTGTTAGCACCACACCACTTCACGCATTCCGTGATCGCCCGGATCTCCGCCTGCAGGACCGTAATATGGTCAGGCAGTCTAAAACAGATCTCAGTCCCTGTGCTCTCAATGTATACCCCCAGGGCCACTTTGTCCTCTAGCTTTGATCCATCCGTGTAACATGATCTTCCAGACTGTGCTGATGGCAGCAGTGCGTCGCACTCGACTTTAAGGTTCATCTCAGGTATCCGATCGGAAACCCCTCCCCATTCTTCCAGGTTTCCCATCGTCGCCTCGATTATACCGCGATGGTATGAGTGGCTCCCATCCTTAATCCATTCTCCCATCGCCTTAAGTCTCATAGCCGCAGTGGCTGCCTCACACTTAATCTGTATGTCAATGTCAATGGATATCTAGAATAGTCTCCAGTGCCCTAGTGGGCGTGGTCCTCATCACTCCGCCTATGACAGGACAACATGTTCTCTGAACCTGTTGTATGGTCCTTATGTTGCACTTTTTCTCCATGGCAGTCCACCAAACTACTGAGGCGTAAGTAAGTATTGGTCTAATCACGCTCCTGTATCCTATCCTAGGATTCAGGCCCCATTTCGAGCCAACGGCCCGTCTACATAGTGCCCAACATCTGTGAGCCTTCTCAGCAAGCTCCTGAATGTGACACTTCCCATTCAGTTTCCTGTCCAAGATCACACCTAAGTATTTGATTGTGTCAGATATCGAGATCGTCTTATTGAGGAAACGTGGTGCGTTAAATTCGCCCACCTTCGCCTTCCTCGTGAACAGGCAGATCTCAGTCTTCTCTGGGTAAAC
The DNA here is from genome assembly GCF_963082655.1 of Stomoxys calcitrans. NCBI lineage: Eukaryota > Metazoa > Arthropoda > Insecta > Diptera > Muscidae > Stomoxys > Stomoxys calcitrans. The sequence continues at coordinate 268,431,829 of NC_081552.1, read as the reverse complement.
ATTGAAACCCCTTGTTCTAGCCCAGTCGTATGCTATATGCAAGGCCATTTCGGCCCTTCTGCATAACTGGTTCGGATCCTTACCCCTTAGAAGTATTAATTTTGGCCTTTGTAGGCCTAAAAAGTGATACCGGGGGAAGAACTCGCAAAAATGGAGTAGTTTTTAAAAAACTACTCCAAATTTCTATTCAAAATAATGAGCAATTCAATATTTCTCATTCACTGTTAGCTGCAAAAACGTCACAAAACCACAACCAGTTTTTAAATAACAGCAACTCGAGTGTGCCGCAGACATTTTGTCACCATAGCACAGCATGGAGCCCCTTGTGTGTGTTCTTCCGACCATTCATCGATGAATGGCTCTGTGAAAAACAAATGATTTCTGGTGGCAGTTTCAAAATGCTTTTATAGCCATTTGTCATATGGACAAGAAAACACTACACAAAACCAATCGCATTACCAGAAACCCAAGCACATTATAAACGTTTGTGTGTTGCTTGACCAACAAACAAATCACAAGTACAAAACCCCTCATGCATGGGGGTGGGGGGGGGGATACTTAAGTACCAACAAACAGAAATGGACATAAAAACCTTGAGCGTATTTGCAATTTGCGAAAAACGACGGCAAGCGCGCTTGTTTTAACTCGAACAACTAAAACTCAGTTAGATACGCATGCCCCCCTCCCCCTTCCGCAATGAACTTTAAACAGCCGCTCAATAGGACCTTGCCTCAAGCACCTCCAACATGAATCACCATTGAAGCGATTCTGCGGCTACTCTAATTCCAAAGATGAAACAATTACCCACCTAAATGGATCTCAAACGTTTGCTCGCTAAGATAATGGAAGAATGGAAACTATCGCAGTGCTTAGACGCTCATTTTGGGCCCAATAACAAATGACAAGATTACTGCTATTATGGCCATAATTCACTTAAAAATGTCAAATATTTAATGGCCAAGTGAGCACTTTAAAATGTTTGTGCGGGCACACCATAACATCCAACATCCAGAACAATCGCGCATGTGTATGTGCAGGAGGTGGGGGTTATGCTCCATCAACAGCCACCCAATGTCTATGGCCGGAGATACTTCTTGCCAGCTCTGTACAAAAAAAAAAACCATCAAATTTGTTTAAGCAGCCACATGACAATGGAAGGCTAAACGGAAACTGATAACAAGATAAACATTCCCGTTAACTGATATCTGTATTTGACACTTCAAGCAGCATCTGTATTGGCCCACACTTAAGACCTATGCCAACACAGTTCCTGTATTGCCTACTATATGAGCGTCTCCACATAACTTGGCATACCGTTTGAGACACTTTGACTGAAGTATGATGGACCTTAAGTCATTGAAATCGTACAGCAATTAATGTGAAGTCAATGACCTGAGCTCTGATTTGTTGTTGTAAGTCCGATTCGGACCATACATGAATGCTGAACATTGTAGAGGTCATTGTGTTAAATTTCAGTTCATTCGGAGAAGAATTGCGCCTTGTAGGGGCTCAAGAAGCAAAATCGGGAGATAGGTTTATATGGGAGCTGTATCAAGCTATTGATCGATCGATTAAGGTCATGAGAGATGCCGTTGTACAAAATTTCAGCCAAATCGGATGAGAATTGCGCCCTCTAGAGGTTCAAGAAGTCAAGATTCCAGATCGGTTTATATGGCAGCTGTAACAGGTTATGAACCGATTTACGCCATATTTAGCACAGTTATTGGAAGTCAAAACAAAACACCTTATGCAAAATTTCAGCCAAATCGGTTGAGAATTGGGCGCTCTATTGGCTCAAGAAGTCAAGATCCAAGATCGGTTTATATGGCCGCTATATCAAGTTATAGACCGATGTCAACCATACTTAGCACTGTTGTTGGAAGTGATATCAAAACACTATGTCCGAAATTTCAGTCAAATCGGACGAGAATTGCGCCCTCTAGAGGCTCAAGAAGTCAAGACCCCGGATCGGTTTATATGGCAGCTATATCAAAATATGGACCGATTTAAACCATACTTGGCGCAGTTGTTGAAAGTGCTACCGAAACACTACGTGCAAAATTTCAATAAAATCGGATGAGAATTACGCCCTCTAGAGGCTCAAGAGGTCAAGACCCAAGATCGGTTTATATGGCAGCTATATCAAAACATGGACCGATTTGGCCAATGCTTCAACATTATCTTCCAATGCGTCAATCGAAGCGGGCTTGTCTGTATAGACATGAGCTAGAGGCATAGCCCCACAAAAAATAGTCTAAAGGCGTTAAATCGCACGATCAGCGGCCAAATTGACCGATCCCGAACGTGAAATAAAATGTTCACCAAACTTGCCTCTGAATAAGACCATTGTTACACGTGCTGTGTGGCATATGGCACCGTCTTGTTGAAAGCATATGTCAAAAAAAAGTTGGATATCATCTCACGATAGCGCTCACCATTTACAGTTACGTTACGATACGCATCATCTTTGAAGAAGTACGGGCCAATGATACCACCAGCCCATAAAACTTACCAAAACGACAATAGCTAAAAATCACCCTTTATATGGTCTCAGACTACCTGGCACTGAGACCGATGCAAGATAGGCAATGAGGATTTGGAGACGGACATTGGGTTTTAGGATGGTGAAACCCCTGTGTTCTCTGACAGCTTCAACATGTAGTCATGGATGGATTGGGGCTGTACTCCGAGACACTCGATATAGGTGTGTAGCTGAGACTGGCGGAATCCTGAATGAATTATGGGATCATGACTTATCCCTTACTTTAAACTCGGAATGCTGCAGCTAACGTCCACCGAAACTGGACGAAGGAACTGCCGGCTTTTGATAAAAGGATATTCACGTTAAGATATTCACAAATGCCGCCAGTATGTGTTAGTGAGGGAGAATAACAGTTAAAAAATGTTTTTGATACCCTCACCAAGATTGGAACTCAGATATTTTCTGTTGTGCGGGCACGATCTAACCAATGGCGAAACAATTACAGATGGTCTCATTTGTACAACAAGCACTAATCATATGGTGCAATGCGTCATCTCGTCATCAAGATGTCATTTTAGCGATGACACTGCTCTCAACACAACTAAAGAAACTTGCGTGTTTGTACGTGTGCAGTTAAAATGAGAGAAAGAGAAACACAAACAAAGAGAACGTGCACAAATGGGGTGATTTGCTGCGAACGTAAACATAGAATTGACATCTTAATACTGTCAAACTGGCCGACTGTGTTTTCAGCTGTTCGCGTGAGACCACCTTTTTAAATACACCTTGGTTCTAACCTATGCAACAGTGTTGCCATATTCATAAACTCACAAAAGTTGAAAATAATTGGACGATTTCCTAATGATTTTTCAATTCTGTCAAAAACTACTCTCAACCAAATTTGTTATTCAAAACAACAAAAATGTTTGCTAAAACAGCAGTTTTTGTCTGCTGTAATGCTGTTTCAGCAAACATAGAGCTGCTTTATTAGTCAGCTAAATCAGCAAATAAAATCTGTTGTTAAAACTACAAAAATCTGTTTGCCTGTTATTTGTTTTGAGATCACTTCAGGCATTTTTTAAAGAATTTCTTTAGAAATTTTTTGATTTATATTTGTGAAATATTACTAAAAAGAAACTACTTGATCCATCCCGTGGTATAGGTTAGGTTTGGTTTAAGTGGCAGTCTAATGGCAGTCTCAAATTGCAAATTTTGCCCATGAACATTCCACTAAGGAACAGGGGCAAACTTCTCACATATCAATGAGTGCAGTCCGATTCAAGTCTTAAGTTCAATGATAAGGGGCCTCCGTTTTATAGCCGAGTCCGAACGGCATGCCGCGGTGCGACACCTCTTTGGAGAGAAGTTTAACATGGCATAGTACCTCACAAATGTTGCCAGCATTAGGAGGGGAAAACCACCGCTGAAAACTTTATCTGATGGTCTCGCCAGGATTCGAACCCAGGCGTTCAGCGTCATGACGGACATGCTAACCTCTGCGCTACGGTAGCCTCCAACTCACTTAGACGTTTTCGTCCATTGTGATACCACAGGAACAGAAGAAGGAAGATGCCTTCTAGTTCCTACCGTTGAACAATCCAGATCGATTTAAAAAGCCCAATAACTTGCGAATGTTCACATCCGCTTAATCAGACAGGTTCTCAAAGAAATGAGAACCTAAAGTAGAACTCCCTCTAACTGCTAGTGCGGGACATACACACAGAAGGTGTTCTATAGACTCTTCTTCTTCGATGTCCTCACAGCTTCTGCAAAAGTCGTTCTGGCAACCTTCAGTCTGTCAGCATGTTTTCCGATTAGACAGTGAACTGTCATGATTGACACAATGATTGAGAGGTATGTTCTATCCAATGAGCAGTAGACCTCTTCAAGTCTAGATTAGGCCACATAGTTTTTGAATGCTATCTATCTATCCAATAAGCAGTAGACCTCTTCCAATGAGCAGTAGACCTTTTCAAGTCTAGATGAGGTTTTGGAATGCTCACAGCCCCCTCTTTGTGACCATCTATCATTCGTTGTCCTTCGGGCCTTATCCTGAAAACTTAGCTTACATGTCGCTAGAGGCATACCCGCAGATTCCAGTATCCCTGGAATGTGTAAGGTAGTTCCTAGTCTCGCAAGCTCGTCTGCTTTAGAATTCCCTGGGATATCTCTATGGCACCCGGCACCCAGAACAGGTGAGTTTTGAACTGTTCAGCCATCTCGTTGAGAGATCTGCGATAGTGAGGGCGGTTTTTGTGTTCAGAAATACATTCTCCAGGGATTTAATGGCTGCCTGGCTGTCTGAGAAAAATTGTCGTAGTCGTAATGAAATTATATCATAACCATTCCACCACTTCCTTAATTGCAAGGATCTCCGCTTCATACACACTGCAGTGGTCGGGTAAACTTTTCAGTAGACCAGTTCTAGATTTTTAGAGTACACCCCAAAGCCCACCTGGTCGTTTAGTTTGGAACCATCCGTATAGACTTCTATGTTACTTCTGTTACCAGGGATATCGTAGTTCCAATCGGTTCTGTCAGGAATAGTGGTACAGTAATTTTTTTTAAAAAAACGGCTCAGGTAGGATGTAATCCACACTGCCTGCAACATCGAATAATATATCAAGGATAACACAGTGTCCGTAGCCGCCACATGACCAATGAGAAAGCTCCCTTAACCTCACGGCAGTGGTCGCTGCCACAATGTCCAGAGGAATAAGATGTAGCATTAAATTCAGTGCATCAGTGCGGCTGTGATGCATAAACAAGCCATCCTTTGGATCCGCTTAAGTATTGAGCAGTAGGTGGACTTTTGAAGCGCCGTCCACCAGACCACAACGCCATAATGCATGGCACACGGTCTAAATCCCCATCTTTTGCCAATGGCTCTCTTGTAGGTGTATAGGGAAGAGTGGTCTTTCTTGTCCTTTCCAAAATGTTGGATTTGAAGTTGAATTTTCTGTCCAGCTAAAATCCAGTTATTATAAGGAGACAGGTTTCACTGTAGGCAACTTGTATCTCCTGCTGAAAAGAACTACTTCTGTCTTGCACGGTTTTGTACCCAAACCACTTTCGGTAGCCCACTTTGCTGCTGCGCGTAGAGCTTCCTGAAGTATATTTTTTAGAGTACTGGGAAACTTTCCCCTAACCGCAATTGCCACGTCATCAGCATACGCGATCACTTTTACGCCTTTTTATACACTGCACCACCACTGTGGTATAGGGTATTAACAAACCCATGGCAGCCGGTTGTACGTACCGGATGGACCCGATGAAGTCCTTCATCGGCAAGGGCTGCCGCCTCAGTGTACAACACACTGCTACAACAACAACAACAACAGGGTATTAAAGATTTGTACATTTGTTTGCAACGCTAAGAAAGAGAAGAGCTAGACCCATTGATAAGTATACCGATCAATTCAGAATCACTTTCTGATACGATTTAGCCATGTCCGTCTGTGAGTCCATGTATTCTTGTAATCGAAGTGCGGTTCGTAGTTGTTGCCCAATCATCGCGAAATTTTGCACATATCACTTTTTTGGCCCAAGGACGAACACTATTGATTTTGATAAAAATCGGTTCAGATTTAGATGTAGCTCCCATATATATGTATCGCCCGATTTGCATTTAAATGGTCGTAGTAGCTACAATTTTCAACCGATCAGCGCAAAATTTGCCATGGATTGTTTTGTTACTGATCTTAACATATTTGCAGGATTTCATCAAAATCGGTTCAGATTTAGATATAGCTCCCATATATATGTATAGCCCGAGTTGCACCTAAATGGTCGTAGAAGCTAAAAATTTCAACCGATCTGCACAAAATTTGGCATGGATTGTTTTGTTACTGATCTTAACATATTTGCAGGATTTCATCAAAATAGGTTTAGATTTAAATATAGCACCCATATATATGTAACGCCCGATTTGCATTTAATTGGTCGTAGTAGCTAAAATTTTCTACCGATCTGCACAAAATTTGGCACGGACTGTTTTGTTATTGCTCTTTACATATGTGCAGGGTTTCATCAAAATCGGTTCAGATCTGGATATAGCTCCCATATATATGTTCGTCCGATTTGCAGTAATAATGCAATAAAATGTCATTTGTCAACCGATTCTGTCGAAATTTGGCAAGAAGGATTTTCTCTTGAATTGTTCTAGTGAATGATTTTCTCCAGTGAATGTCATGGAAATCAGTTTAGATTTATATATAGCTCTCACATATATATATATATATATATATATATATATATCGGCCGATTTTAACTTCTAGAGTCACGCCAAGCCCATTTATTGACCAATCATGCCAACATTTTTCACATCGCTTTCCTTCACGGCTACTACAAAATCTGAGAAGTTTGCTCCAAATCGGTTCAGATTAGGATATAGCTTCCATACATATGTTCGTTCGATTTTGAGAAATATTGCCAAAAAGTGCTCATTTGTTAACCGATTCTCTCAAAATTTGATTTATTTACCAATCTTGCCAAAATTTTGCACAACTCTTTTCTCGACGACTACTGCAATATCTAAGAAGTTTGCTCGAAATCGGTTCAGATTTAGATATAGCTCCCATTTATAAGTTCGTCATATTTTGGGTAATTTGCAATAATGTTGTCATTTGTCAACCGTAGGTATTACAGATGTGCTACCGATTGTTTAATAACCCATCTGAAAACATCCACGGAAGTCCATCAAAATTAGTTCGGAATTAGATACAGCTCCCATATTGAACTTATAGAGTAGGAGTAGCGTATTATACAGTCGGCACAGCCCGACTTTTGCTCTTCCTTACTGGTAAGTCTTTCGATTGTTACACGAGTTCTTAGTAGTAGTGTTACACGAGTTCTTCTTAGTAACTTTTAACAAAAATTCCTAACACCTAAATCTCACCTTCACCCCTAGAAAACATGTTATAGTACACACCAGCCATAGGGTGTTAGACGACGAAAGTACAGACAGACATTCATACTCACCATACAACAGTAATTAACGCATCATTTGAATACCCCAGCACTCGTCAAAAGGTAAGACTAATTGACAAACGCAATTGAATGGGGGGCAAAACTAAAAACAACATCATGAGAAACCGCTTTTGTAATGCACACACAAACAGCAGCAACAAACAACAATAACAACGAGTTTATTTTTTATCAGTGATACATCTTGTATTGAAAATCACAACATATTCACCACAGTGGGGGGAAATGTCAAAGAGAACACCTTTGAGAGATGCAGTGTAATCACCGTCATCATTACTGCGGTACATGGTGTTATAACTGTTCCAAAATGTTGCATGCGCATTCGTCGCCCACTCCCTTAACTCGGACTGCGTCGATCCGAAAGGCTTCGGGTCAACCAAGTTTATTGACGGCAGTCCTTTGGCCTTCACCGTCAAATCGTCTGCCCTTCCATTTCACACAAACGATGTGGATTTTCCCATCCTCAGTGAAATCGTTAATTTCCTTCTTACACTGCAGACTGTTCGTGATCTTACCGACCTGGCTGTTATTGCCCTTATGGCCATTTTACTGTCGGTAAAGATGTTCATACTCGACGTTCTCGCTATAGCACTACACCACTTGACGCATTCCGTGATCGCTCGGATCTCCGCTTGCAGGACCGTATTATGGTCAGGCAGTCTAAAACAGATCTCAGTCCCTGGGTTCTCAATATAAACCCCCTCGCCCACATTGTCCTCTAGCTTTAATCCATCCGTGTAACATGATCTTCCATATAGCAATACTAGGGTTCCGTCATTTTAAGACTAAGCCTCTGGCAGCAGTGCCTCGCACTCGACTTCAAGATTCATCACAGGTATCCGATCGGAAACCTTTTCCCTTCCTTCCAGGTTTCCTATCGTCGCTTCGATTATACCGCGATGGTATGAGCTGCTCCCATCCCCAATTCATTCTCCCATCCCATTATAGAGTAAAACCACAATAAACCAAATACGGAGGTTGTGTACAGATTTCGATGAAATTTAGCAGAGGCTTTCAGTTGGGTAATAAAACATTCCATACAAAATTTGTGCAAATCGGTTGAAAAAAAAAGTCGAGCGATGTCATCATCATCATCATCGCAGCCACAGTAGTGGTATAGGGTATACCCAAACATAAAAATCGACCGATCGGGACAATATGGAATTGAAATGAAAGGTATTCAAGAGTAGAGTACGAATTTCATAATAAAAGATGGGTCCAAATACCTGAGGCGCCGCCCCAACCCCAAAACCCCTTTAAATAGGTTTATTTGACGATCATAACAATATGGGACTCAAATGAAAGGTATTCGGGAGTAGATTACGAATAGTAGTACGAAGACGCTTTATAATTTATTGATAACGGAAGGGGCGTCCGTCCTCCACCGTTACCCCAAAAACACCACCCAAAATCAAAAGTGGGCCGATAAGCATAATATGGGTATCAAATGAAAAGTATGCGGGAGTAGATAACGAATCTGGCATACAAATTCATGTCGAAGTATAGGGGGTCACCCCATCCTCACAAAAACGCCCAAAATGGGCACATTAGCCAATCGCGGATAGACTGAAAAAGGCCAGGACCGATTTTCTCATTTTGTGTAGGTTGCTCTGGAAGGAAATATAGGCTATATAATTTTTCGGTATCGGAAGGGGGGACGGACCCTCCCCCTTATGCCAAAAACACAACCCAAAATCAAAAGTGGGTCGATCGGGACAATATAGGTATTTAATTAAAGGTATTGGAGAGAAGAATACGAATATTGTATTAAAATTTGAGTCTAACTACCCATCGGGCCGCCCCCACCCTAAAACTCCCCCAAACAGACATATTGGACTTTCATTACAATATGGGGCTCAGATGTTAGGTATTCGGGAGTAGATTTCGAATCTGGCATACAACATCAGATCGAAGTATAGGGGTCACGCAGTGCAGTTTTCTTTGGGGAAAATTGTTTAAATGACCATGCATGGCATTGTACCTCGCAAATATCGCCAACATTAAGAGGGGATAAACACCGCTTTGTCCGATGTTCTCGTCAGGATTCGAACGCGTTCAACGTCATAGGCTACAATGGAACGAATTCGATTTCCGCATTCAGGGCGAAGTGTCCCCACCCTAAAAAGATATTAGAGAGTTACAGAAGGCGCTGCTTTCTTTAGCCAATAGTCTCGCCAGGATTCGAACGCAGGCGTTCAGCGTCATAGGCGGACATGCTAACCTCTGCGCTACGGTGGCCTCCGATATTTGATCAATACCTATGTAAATATTCTGTGCACAACTTTAAAACAGCAAAATCTCTCCCATTGTTCGTGGATGGACTACTTGATAGCTTTAATGAATGAACCGCAGTGCAGAATAATAACGGCAGTCCAAACACAATACCCATGGCATGACAGAACAATGATCAGGTTGGGGGGCCAATGAGTCAGCACTATGAAGTGGGAGAATTGTTTTTTACCTCAACGCACTTTAGGTGTTCAAATTTGTGGGGAGGGGTGGGGGGCAGCAAATGTAGACAAAACAATTTGACAATTACATTTGAAACTGAAACTAAAAACGGAATAGGAATTGAAATCTCTATCGAAATGGGGTACATGGAAGCAAAACAAAACAGAGACTTGCCAGAATGAGACGATGGTAGAGGTTGGGGGGGGGGGGGGGGCGGGGAGTATTACAACAATTATTTAATAATTCATTATTTTGACTGCCACAACAAGAACAACAACAACAGCAGCAACAGCAACAAATGGGTATTTTAAACTAAGCTACGATTTGTTGTTTGTGTTGTACGAGAGAGGTTTTAACTATGCCAAGTTGTTCTGTTTTTTTTTTTTTTTGTTTTTTTTTTCGTTGACGACCATTGTCTCCATTGAATGGTATTGGAATTGTTAAATTTGGTGCTTGGCCACTTGAAAATAAGAGTCAATTGGATTCTTCGATGTCATCTGTGATGGGGTTTTGACGAGGGAGGGAGGCATTGATACTTGTGTTCGATCATTCCGAAGGCCTCCTCAGGCATGTTTGTTTCGTCTTCTTCTTCCGCCCGCTTCTCTGCCTCTGGCTCCACTTCTATGCCATATTGTTTGCCTACGGCCAACAGTAGGAGCAAAATGTTATTTTTTAATGTTGTCGTATAAATACTTCGCGGAGTTCTTTAGCCACCAACAGTTTCCATTACATAGCTCACGTAGTAACAGAGCCAGCTTATCGCTTTGCGCCAATCGCAAAATACGGATACGGATATACAATTCTTAACAAAATGGTAAGTTGCAATCAGTGAAAAGTGTTGGTGGATAGATACCTCAAAACCTGGATCAACCTGTCATCAGATTAATGCCAGCTTTAGGGTTAACAAAGTGATGTTTAGATTGAAGTAAATCTCAAAATAATTGGAATATACCAATCGACAAAAAAAATAGAGAAAATAGTGCCATTGTTCAAGTTGGGTAGTAATTAGCTGTGAGGCGGCTGTAGGTTATAACGATGCTCCCGTAGTGTAAAATATGAATGAAATAAAAAGCCACAGGTCAGATTCCAATTGATACGGTTTATATGCAATCCACAAGTTTCTCAAGTTGATGCTGATTTAATAGCGGTGCAAGAAAGGTAAAAATGGATAGAATTATGAGAAGGCGAATTGGAAATTTGATCTTTATGGCCCCTCTTTATATGAGTAAAGGCTTTATTAAAGGGTTGCCAAGTCGATCAAAATAAGTTAATCCACGGGAGAGAAAATAAAGATAAAGATACTTAAAACAATTCATTCTTGTGGAATTGGCTTCAACAGTCAGCAAATCGCTCAAATAAGTATTGCTACTTTTTGGAGTTCCAAGTCTTGAAATTTTCACAGATTGTGTAGGTTGGTCCGGATGAAACCATAGGCTATATAATTTTTTGATATCGGGAGGGGGGCGGACCCTCCTCCTTACCCCAAAAGTACTGCCCAAAAATAAAAGTCGACCGATCGGAATAATATAGGATTAAAATGAAATGTATTCAAGAGTAGAGTACGAATTTCATAATAAAAGTTGGGTCCAAGTACCTGGGGCGCCGCCCCAGCCCCAAAACCCCTTAAAATAGGTTTATTTGACGATAATGGCGATATGGGACATATCGACTGAAAAACGGCAGAACCGATTTTCTCGAAATTTTCGCATTTTGTGTAGGTTGGTCGGAAGGGAAACATAGGCTATATAATTTTTCGGTATCGGAAGGGGGACGGACCCTCCCCCTTATGCCAAAAACACAACCCAAAATCAAAAGTGGACCGATCGGGATAATATAGGTATCAAATGAAAAGTATTCAAGAGTAGAGTACAAATTTCATAATAAAAGTTGGGTCAAAGTACCTGGGGCGCCGCCCCAGCCCCATAACACCTTAAAATAGGTTTATTTGATGATCATGACAATATGGGATTCAAATGAAAAGTATTCGGGAGTAGATTACGAACATTAGTAGGAACAGGCTTTATAATTTATTGATAACGGAGGGGGCGGACCCTCCACCGTTACCACAAAAATCAAATGAAAAGTATGCGGGAGTAGATAAATAATCTGAAATACAAATTCATGTCGAAGCATAGGGGTCACCCCATCCCCATAAAAACGCCCAAAATCGGCACATTAGCCAATAACGGATAAATGGGACTCGGTTTGTTTGTTCCGTACAGACTCAAAAACGGCAGAACCGATTTTCTCGACATTTTCTCATATTGTGTAGGGTGGTCTGGAAGGAAACATAGGCTATATAATTTTTCGGTATCGGAAGGGGGACGGACCCTCCCCCTTATGGCAAAAACATAACCCAAAATCAAAAGTGGACCGATAAGGACAATATGGGTATTAAATGAAAAGTATGCGGGAGTAGATAAATAATGTGAAATACAAATTCATGTCGAAGTATAGGGGGTCACCCCACCCTCCACAAAAACGCCCAAAATGGACAATTAGCCAATCACGAATATATGGGACTCGGTTTGTTTGTTCCATATAGACTAAAAAAACGGCAGAACCGATTTTCTCGAAATGTTCGCATATTGTGTAGGTTGGTCTGGAAGGAAACATAGGCTATATAAGTTTTCGGTATCGGAAGGGGGACGGACCCTCCCCATTATACCAAAAACACAACCCAAAATCAAAAGTGAACCGATCGGGACATTATAGGTAGCAAATGGAAGGTATTGGAGAGAAGAATACGAATGTTGTATTTAAATTTGAGTCTATGGACCCATCGGGCCGCCCCAACCCTAAAGCTCCCTCAAACAGACATATTGGACGTTAATTTCAATATGGGGCTTAAATGAAAAGTATTCGGGAGTAGATTTTTAATCTGGCATACAAAATCAGATCGAGTAAAGGAGATCACGCAATGCAATTTTCTTTAGTTAAAATTTTTTAAATGACCGTGCGGGGCATTGTGCCTCGCAAATGTCTCCAACTTTAAGAGGGACTACGCACCGCTTTGTCCGTGTTCTCGCCAGGATTCGAACGCGTTCAGCGTCATAGGCTATAATGGCACGAATTCGATATCCGTATTCAGGGCGAAGTGTCCCCACCCTAAAATGTTATTAGAGAGTTAAAGAAGGCGCAGCGGAGCGGGCCCGGTTCGGCTAGTTGATTATATATTGTAAATCAAATAAATCAAAATACATCCATTGTAAATAAGACTTTTCTACACCATCGAAAAAAAGGATAAAATGTGCTAATCGGAATATATTTCATTTCATAAGTGGCAATGAGTGTGCGTATTACTTTTCAATTTTGAATTCAAAAACAATGTTTTATTCCGATCCGCCGATTTAGGGTTTTAGGCCCATAAAAGCCACATTTATTATCCAATTTTGCTGAAATTTGGGACAGAGAGTTATGTTAGGCCACTCGACATATTTCTACTATTTGGCCCAGATCGGTCTAGATTTAGATATAGCGGCCATATAGACCGATATCTTGATTTTAGGCTTTGGGCCCATAAAAGGCGCATTTATTGTCCGATGTCGCCGAAATTTGGGACAGTGAGTTAAGTTAAGACCCTCGACATACTTCTGCAATATGGCAGGTATAGATTTGGATATAGCTGCCATATAGAACGATCGCTCGATCTACGGTTTTGAGCCCATAAAAGTCGCATTTATTGGCCGATGTCGCCGAAATTTGGGACAGTGAGTTGTGTTAGAACCTTTGACATCCTTCCTCAATTTGGCTGAGATCGGTCCAGATTGTAATATAGCTACCATATAGACCGATCTCTCGATTTAAGGTTTTGTTCCAATAATAGGCGCATTTTTTGCCCGATGTCGCCCAAATTTTGGTCAGGCCGAATCTTACATACTCCACTATAGATCGCATTTGTCGAGTTCTTTTCCCGGTATCTCTTTTTAGGCAAACAAAGGATAAAAGAAAAGAATTGCTATAATAATGGAGCTATACCAAGTTATGAGCCGATTCGGACCATAACTAAATTGAATGTTGGAGACCATAGTAAAAGTCATGGTGTAAAATTTAAGACAATATGAGTAAGAATTACGCCCTTTAGGGGCTTAAAAAGTGATATAGGCAGATCGGTTTGTATGGGAGCTGTATCAGGCTAAAGACCGATTCAGACCATTTTTGATACGTACAAAATTTCAGCCAAATAGGATGATAATTACGCCCTCAGAAGGCTCAAGAAGTTAAGATCCCAGATCGGTTTATATGGCAGCTATATCAGGTTATGGACCGATTTGAACCATACTTAGCACAGTTGTTGGAAGCCACAGCTTAAATCGGTTAGAAATTGCGCCCTCTAGACGCTCAAGAAGTCAAGAACCCAGATAGGTTTATATGACAGCTATATCAGGTTATGGACCGATTTCATCCGCCAGTGTGTCTGTCGAAAGCACGCTAACTTTCGATGGAGTACAGCTAGCCGCTTGAGTACAGCTAGCCGCACTTTTTAAACTTAAGACTCATTGGCACAGAGATTATCATGTCTATGAAATCAAACTCCCATAATCAATTCCTGACAAGAACATCATAAATATGAGTCAATAATCCAAGGGGACGTGACGCGTCAAATCACATTTGCTATGGTGTATATTTGTCGTTGTTGTAATAGTAGCAGTGTGCTTGCAGCCCTTGCCTTGAAGGGCTTCATGGGGTCAATCTGGTGAGTACAACCGGCTGCCATGGGATTGGTGTATCTTTATTTTTCCATTTCATAAAATGTTGTTCATTCATTCAACGGGGTGTTAATCACCTAATTAATGCAAAAGTTGCGCATATTATTTAGCCTTGTTACTGCGTTAGAGTTTACCTATCAACTCTTCACTTATTGAAACTGTAAACAGTTGCAGTCTTCTGAGATATTTTCTTGTTTTTGTTTTTTCAGAAAATACTGTTAGTTTCATTGGCAATCATTGCTGCTGCCTGCGCCGATGTCTCCCATTTAGGCAATCGTTATTTACCACCCAATCATCAGCATCAGCTACACCATCACAGCCATGGCCAGGAAAGCCATAACCATCAACATCAACATGAACAGCCACGCAACCAAAGACCGACAAATGAACGCGTTGAGACTACCATCGAGAAACATGAAGTCATTGAATTGCCCACACAGATTGAAATTGTCAAGGATGGCCAACCCATCTACGGTGTTCAATCAATGTCCACTCACATTGAGCCCATGCCAGAGCTCAGGACTCGTTATCTGCCACCATCCCATGAAATTGAAAATCTCCAACCACCCACGACCCAGCAGCCACGCTCGCAACAGGTCCCATACGAAATGCCCATGAGAAATTATCTGCCGCCTGTGCATCCTGAAATGACAACCACCACTGACGTGCCCTCGACCACAACAGAAGTGCTAAGAACCACCACAGATTTGGTTGCCCCCGACACCACCACATACACAGCAATGAAGGAAGAGACTACCGAACCAATGACTACTACCATGCCTATGTCCACCACCACCACCACCACAGAGCAGGATGCCTACGAAAGCACCACATTGTCGGCTCCCGAGCCCACAACTATGCCCAGAAATCGTTATTTGCCTCCAACCTCTGTGCCAGCTGGTCGCTACCTGCCTCCTCCCGTTTCCATGCCCGAGCAAGAGTATCTCTCGCCACCCCAGAGCCAATATCTAGCACCCAATATGCCCGAGAAGCAATATCTGCCACCCATGGACGTGATGTTGCCCCCACCATCGCCCATGCCCCAGCCCACCTACCAGCAATACCAGGAGCAACTGGTGCGTGAACAGCAAATGCACCAGATGTACCGTGAGGAACAGATGAATGACATGATGAATGCAATTTCCCAAATGGAACAGCAAAACATGATTACCTTGGAGCCCACCAATGCCGACAACAGCGCACATTCACAGATGCAACCTGTTGCTCCTGCCGAACCGGCTCATGTATTGCGAAGCGATGGCTATCATTACAAAACCGCCAACGATGATTTGAGACGTTTCCGTTATCGCCATTAAATGAGGCACTCGGCATGGCTTTAGAATAGACACCGTTGTTATATGAATATTTGTTGTAATTGTAGACCTAACAAAATAGAAGTATTAAAAGAATTTTTCAAAAAACAAGTAAAAAGGCGTTAAGATCGGCCGGGCCGAACTTTGGATACCCACCACCTCGGGAATATATGTAAACCACCTTTCATCAAAATTCGGTGGAAATTTCATACCTTATGTCCCATGTCAGTTATATCAAAATATGTTCCGATTTGGACCAAATACTAAAAGTACACTAGCTATATCTAAAAATAAACCGATCTGAACCATATACGACACGGATGTCGAAGCCTAACATAAGTCACTGTGCCAAATTTCAGTGAAATCGGATTATAAATGCGCCTTTTATGGGGCCAAGACCTTAAATCGCGATATCGGTCTATATGGCAGCTATATTCAAATCTCGACCGATCTGGGCAAAATATAAGAAGGACTTCGAAGAGCCTAACCAAACTCACTGTCTCAAATTTCAGCGACATAGGACAATAAATGCGTCTTTTATGGCCCCAAAAGCTAAAACGTAGATATCGGTCTATATGGCAGCTATATCCAAATCTGAACCGATCTGTGCGATATTGCAGAAGTATGTCAAGGGGTTTTACTTACTGTCCCAAATTTTGGCGACATCGGATAATATATAAGCATTTTATGGGCCCAAAACCATAAATCAAGAAATCGGTCTATATGGCAGCTATATCCAAATCTGAACCGATCTGGGCCAAATTGAAGAAAGATGTCGAAAGACATAACACAACTCACTGTCCCAAATTTCAGCAAGATCGGATAATAAATGTGGCTTTTATGGGACTTAGACCCTAAATCGGATGATCGGTCTATATGTCAGCTATATCCAAATCTGGACCGATCTGAGCCAAATTCACGGAAGATGTCGAAGGTCCTAACACAACTCACTGTCTCAAATTTCAGCAAAATCGGATAATAAATGTGGCTTTTATGGGCCTAAGACCCTAAATTGGCATATCGGTCTATATGGCAGCTATATCCTAATCTGGACCGATCTGAGCCAAATTGACGGAGGATGTCGAAGGGCCTAACGCAACTCATTGTCCCAAATTGCAGCGAAATCGGATAATAAATCTGGCTTTTATGGGACTTAGACCCTAAATCGGATGATCGGTCTATATGGCAGCTATATCCAAATCTGGACCGATCTGAGCCAAATTCACGGAGGATGTCGAAGGGCCTAACACAACTCACTGTCCCAAATTTCAGCAAAATCGGATAATAAATGTGGCTTTTATGGGACTTAGACCCTAAATCGGATGATCGATCTATATGGCAGCTATATCCAAATCTGGACCGATCTGAGCCAAATTCACGGAGGATGTTGAAGGGTCTAACAAAACTCACTGTCCCAAATTTCAGCAAAATCGGATAATAAATGTGGCTTTTATTGGCCTAAGACCCTAAATCGGCCGATCGGTCTATATGGGGGCTATATCAAGATATAGTCCGATATAGCCCATCTTCGAACTTAACCTGCTTATGGACAAAAAAAGAATCTGTGCAAAGTTTCAGCTCAATATCTCTATTTTTAAAGGCTGTAGCGTGATTTCAACAGACAGACGGACAGACGGACGGACATGTCTAGATCGTCTTAGATTTTTACGCTGATCAAGAATATATATACTTTATAGGGTCGGAAATGGATATTTCGATGTGTTGCAAACGGAATGACAAAATGAATATACCCCCATCCTTCGGTGGTGGGTATAAAAAAGGTTCTATATTCGCTTAAGAATTAATACAAAACTACAGGCTCAAGAAGTCAAGATCCCAGATCGGCTTATATGGCAACTATATCAGGTTATGAACCGATTTGAACCATACTTGTCACAGTTTGTTGAATATCATAAGAAAATACTTCGTGCAAAAATTCGGTTGAGAATTGCGCCCTCTAGAGGCTCAAGAAGTCAAGACCCAAGATCGGTTTATATGGCAGCTATATCAAAACATGGACCGATTTGAACCATACTTAGCGCAGTGGTTGGAAGTGATACCAAAACACCACCTGCAAAATTTCGGTCAAATCGGAACAGAATTGCGCCCTTTAGCGGCTCAAGAAGTCAAGACCCAAGATCGGTTTATATGGCAGCTTTATCAAAACATGGACCGATATGACCCATTTACAATCCGAACCGACCTACACTAATAAGAAGTATTTGCGAAATTTCAAGCTCTTAGCTTTACTCCTTCGAAAGTTAGCGTGCTTTCGACAGACAGACGAACGGACGGACGGACAAATGGACAGACGGACATGGCTAGCCATCCTATGGTAGAGGGTATAAAAAAAGATAAGGCAACATCGTAACAGATGATTTTCAAGACTTCTTCACTCTAGGGATAGCAAAAGCAAATAAAAATACGTTTATTCCGCCCGGGCGGAATCTTCTAAACCCAGCAGCATAAATCATGTTCGGCAATTTACCCGAACGTTTTGTTTCTCCGGCTCGGGATAACTATAAGCAGCACACAGGCTGGAACTGGAAGCTCCGATGGGTGTGATGTTCACCGTTATCACGAGAAACTTAGCAGAGATCTACCGGGTGCGTCCACAGACGTCGGATAGTGGGATGCTTCGTATGCGTAAGCGGTATCGTGTCGAGAATATCAGTGAGAGATTGGGCTCTTGCTCAAGTTCTGAGAACGCATGATGGTCGATATGACAAGATAAGTTATTGGTGCCATAACGCTTCCACGGCGATCAATCCCATGGAACGGAATTAGCTTGCTTACCTATAGCAGGTTGACGAGGATCGCTACCAACACATGCTCCACATGTGGCTACTACAACAAAAACCATTTTCTTTTATGGAAACTCATATACCATATGCCAGTACAGGGATTCAAACTGAATAATCGGTCTATACTTGTCACCCATGCGATCTATGCGGTTTATATAGGGGCTGTATTATATTATGGAACGTTTTGAACCAAACTTGTCATAGATTTTGGAAGTCATAATAGAATATCACGTTCAAAATTTCAGCCAAATCGAACGGAAACTATGTCCTTCATGTCCTCAAGACACCAAATTGTTGAGTGTCGTAAGTGGCCATGCTACTTCATGATCCACGATGGCCGTAAGTTGTGTTTTAAGGCTTTGGCTTTTATTCAGTGTTCCAAACCTCGGACCTATATGAGGAGAAAACTTCTCACATAGCAAGTTGGGCTGTCCGATTCAGGCTTAAGCTCAAAGAGAAGGGACCTCCGACACCTTTTCGAATCCTATATTCTCCCCACCGTGGCGCAGAGGTTAACATGTCCGCCTATGACGCTGAACGTCTGGGTTCGAAACCTGGCTAGACCATCAGAAAAAAATGTCAGCGGTTGTTTTCGCCTCCTAATGATGGCAACATTTGTGAGGTACTATGCCCTGTAAAACTTCTCTCCAAAGAGAGAGGTTTAAAACCTTTAAAGAGAGAGGTTTTCCATGGCCTTATCATTGAGCTTGAACTTGAACCGGACTGCACTCATTGATATGTGGGAAGTTTGCCCCCGTTCCTTAGTGGAATGTTCATGGGCAAAATTTGCAATTTGCAATATTCTTCATTAACGCAAACTGGTCCATATATTTTACGAAGAATCTTTCTCTCAAATACTCCAAGCACTGCCCCGTCTGCTTTCACAAGTACCCATGCCTCCGAACCATATAACAACACGGATAGTATCAGTGTCTTGTGTAATCTTCGTCTGTCGAGAGGAGGCCTTGTTTCTAAACTGCTTACTTAGTCCAAAGTAGCATCTGCTTGCCAGTATTGTTCTTTGCTTTATCTCAAAACTGGTGTGATTCGTTTCGGTTACGGCGGTGCCGAGGTAGATAAAGTTACTGACTATCTCAAAGTTGTGGTTCCCAACTTTCTCCATGTTCTTCATCTGCTCGGTTGTGCAAGGCGTTTTGGGAGTTGAAACCATCCATTTCGTCTTATCTCCATTTACTGCCAGACCCATTTTCACTGACTCTCTTTCGATTCTTTCAAAGGCTGCAGTACGTACTTCCGGTGACCGACCTATGATACCGATATCGTCGATATAGGCGAGTAGCATGTGTTCTCTTGTGAGTAGTGTGCCATATCTATTCACATCTGCATCTCGTATAATCTTCTCCAGCAGGATATTAAAGAGATCAAACGATAGGCTGTCTTTTTGTCTGAAACCTCGTTTGATATTAAATGGTTCCGAGAGATTCGTTCCTATTCTTACTGAGGAACGCGTATCAGCAAGTGCCATCCTGTGCAGGGATACCAAACTCAGACACGGCTTGAACTACCTTTGAACGTATAAGGCTATCGAAAGCGGCTAGGTAGTCAACAATGGTGGTAGGTGTTGATTTGTCCTTCTCTGGTCTTTTCCAGGATTTGGCGCAGTCTGAATATCTGATCTAGGGTGGATAAACCAGCTCTAAAGCCGCATTGATGGGGCTTAATTATCTCATTGACTTTAGGTTTTAATCTTTCACACAGTACGCTCAAGAGTATCTGGTATGCAATGGGGAGGAGACTTATTCCTCAGTAGTTAGCACATTCCTTCTTGTCTCCTTTCTTGTGTACGGGACATAGTATTCTGAGGTTCCTATCATCATCATATACGTTCTTCTAGCCAGATTGCGCAGATAAGCTGATGCATACGCCTTATCAGAGTGACGCCTCCGGTCTTTAATAGTTCAGCGTGTAACCCGTCGGATCCTGCTGGCTTATTGTTCTTCAGTCGAGTCATTGCTACTTGGACCTCATTCTGACTAGGAGATAAACATTCTATAACATCATCAGGAATTGGTTCTGCGGTATTCTGCTCGCCACCATCGCTAGTGTCCTAGCAGTTGGGTAAAATGTTATTTCCATATCCTCAGCACCCTATCTGTGTCAGATAACAGATTTGCTTCTTTTTCTCTGCAGGAGTATGTGTCTGCACCAATGCCATTGGTTTGATGTTTAATTCTTTGGTAGAGTTTTCGGACATCATTCTGACTCCTGTATTCGCTCACACTCACGTCTTTCCATTTCCTTTTTCTTTCTGAGGAATAGACATTTCTCCTCTCTCCTTTTCTCCCGATAATTCTCTTTCATCTGGAGCGTTGCTACTGATTGCAGGGTTGCTCTATATGCCGCATTCTTGGCTTCAGTAGCATCTCGCCACTCCTGGTCCGGTACCCAAATACGGTACCCACTGCGTCATTATATCATTGGATCAAGGAGTGCTTTCATCAAGTAGTTGGGTTAGTTGAGTGAAGTGTGCCGTTGCCATCTGTTGTGTTTGCAGCTTTTCAATGTCCAGCTTCCGTGCAGTGTCAGACCGTACTTTCCTCCCCATGTTCAAACGGGTGCGAACCTTTGCTACAAGGTAATGATCCGAATCTATATTCGCCTGACGGATCAATCATACATCTAACACGCTGGATGAATGCCTTCCATCTATCACAACATGATCAATTTGGTTCCTCGTGTTTTGATCGGGTGATAGCCATGTGGCTTTGTAAATATTTTTATGTTGAAATCTGGTGCTGCTCATTACCATGTTTTTTTGCCGCGGCGAAATCCATCAGCCTCAATCCATTACGTTATCCCGTGGAGGCTAAACTCTCCCATTGTTGGACCAAAGATATCTTCCTTCCCTATCTGCGCATTAAAATCTCCCAGAACGATTTTAATATCATGGGCGGGGCAGCGCTCATATTCTTTCTCTACGTGCTTGTAGAAAATATCCTTGGTCTGCTCGTCTCTGTCTTCCGTTGGGCACATGGGCACAAATAAGGCTGAATTTGGCTTTTATGCGGATTGTGGCTAGTTTCTCATCCACCGAAGTAAAGCTTGAGACAGGGTGTTTCAGTCTCCGACTAACCACAAATCCACAGCCAACTTCATGTCTCGTATTATGGCAGCTATAGCATAGTTCGTCACCATTTGGTGTTGCTGTGACGTCATTCCCAGTCCATCGCATTTTGGCAATATCTGCCTTGTACTTCTCCAATATATCCACAACCGCGTATACTGCACCTTCTCTTTAGAGAGTGCGGACAGTCCAGGTGCAGATCAGCAAATCATGTTCCCTTTTTTCGTTTGCATGGGTCGTCAACGTCAGGGGAGTCCGTTTTTACCATTCCTTTGTTTCTCATAGTAACTCTTATAGTTTTCCGGCGGCGAGTTACTGGCCCAGCACCTCAGCCGCCTGGGTTTTGTGGGATCTCACATGTATCCCTCGTTGTGGCGAGCCGCTTGCTCCAAGATTCGACACTCGCCTCCAGCTTGGAAACAGACGCTGATGTTGGTTATTTGAAGGCGCCAATAACTCGCCTTGTCATCTCGAGTATCATTGGCACTCAGTATTTAATCAAGAGCCAGTGCCACCTGACTCCTCGAGGCCGCATTTGCAGCTACTTCGCCTAAAAACTATCCGCAACCTGTGGTAGCCCGGTAGCTTTCAGCAAAGCTTTTCGTGATAAGGATGAACACCTCACAAGTCGGAGCTCAAAGTTGCAGTCTGTAAATATGTACAAAATCCGATCTAAAATATGTACAAAATCCGATGACGCTATTCGCGAATCTATTGGGTTGCCCAAAAAGTAATTGCGGATTTTTTAAAAGAAAGTGAATGCATTTTTAATAAGACTTAGAATCAACTTTAATCAAATATACATTTTTTACACTTTTTTTCTAAAGCAAGCTAAAAGTAACAGCTGATAACTGACAGAAGAAAGAATCCAATTACAGAGTCACAAGCTGTGAAAAAATTTGTCAACGCCGACTATATGAAAAATCCGCAATTACTTTTTGGGCAACCCATAAATGCCAAGCGGATGAAGCAATTAAAGAACTTTTTATCCGATTTTCGATTTTGTTTTTTTATTAAATATATATAAAATTTTCCAAACTGATCCAAATTTAATACTGGCCAACATTTGAGTTTTATTTTCCACCTTGATGCCTGCCTAATTGCCAACTGTGTCTTCTGCAACAGATTCATTATCGGCGAAGGTTTCCACCGTGTGCAAAGTAAATTCGACATTGTAGAAGGGAATATTCAGGGTTACCACCATGCAATAGAGTAAAATTTCCAAATACTTTGTGCGCAAAACATACGCCGCTCCCTGACCACTGGGAAACAAGGGACGATCACGACCCTGGCAATCGAACATGAAATAACCTCCATCATGAGCAGGAATATAACCAAAAGCCAGACACTTCCGGGAACATTGCAGCAGTCCAAATCGATGGTTGCCAAAGAAGTACATCAGGGCCTGGGCCAAATTCAGACGATTGAAATGAGGACGGCCATAGAGTTTTCCATAACACACCGGTTCCAGATGAATGGAGAATCTCACGTTGTCCAACATATATTCGGTGTCAAGATCCTCCGCCATTATTTCGTAGTCAGTTGTGGCAATGTCTTGGACACTTTGACGATGATAGGCATCACCATTGATTACAATGGAATCCAAGAGTTGGGCACTCCAATCGACCAAACGGAAAAGGCGTACAGCACACAATGACACAACACAGCACGCTAAATACTGTTTGCCCCGGCTACTCTCATCAAAGACAGCAGCCTGAGGATGCAAATTGGCCCACAGAGACCAAAGACGATTCTCAATCTCAATGTCGTAGTTTTTGAACTTGGATGCCATCATGCCTCGATAAATACCCGCAGAGTTTCTTTTGTTCAGTCGGCTCCAGATGGGCAGGCAATGTTCCAACCATGCAATGGTTTCGTTGTGGGCACAAATTCCTGTCTCCTCTTCACCGGGGACATTGCAGACACCCTCACTGCCGGTAAGCAATTGAAGAACATTTGCCGTTAGTGGAGATTTCTTATACGAGATAACATCAACAACCTGCATGGGAGGAGAAGAAGAAGAAGTAGAAGGATGATTTAGAAGATATGAGATATAAGCAAATTGTTGGCTGAGTTGCAATCGTTCCGCCCTAGAATAGTTGAATGTCGAGACCCTATAATTTTAGCTCTTTACAATGAGTTCCACTTGAAAGTTGACTAATATGAATACCTTGGTAGAAATGTTGTCATTCGGTCATAGAATGACCATAACAGAGATAATAAAGGATTGGGGACCAATATTCCCACAATATTGAGAGCACAGTTTTAGGAAGTCATAATAAAACACCTCTTGCAAATCGCATGAGAATTGCGCCCTCTAGCGGCTCAAGAAATCAAGATCCAAGATTGCTATATATAGCAGTTTTACCAGGATATGAAGCGATTTGAATAATACTTATCATAGCTGTTGGAAGTAATACCAGACCACTACGTGCAAAATGTCAGTCAAATCGGATGAGAATTGCGCCCTCTAGCGGCTCAAGAAGTCAAGATCCAAGATCGGTTTTGATGGCAGCTTTACCAGATTATGAACCGATTTGAGTAATACTTAGCATAGTTGTTGGAAGTGATACCAGAACACCACGTGCAAAATGTCAGTCAAATCGGATGAGAATTGCGCCCTCTAGAGGCTCAAGAAGTCAAGATCCCAGTTCGGTTTATATGGCAGCTATATCAAAACATGGACCAAATTGAACCATACCAAATCCAAAACACCACGTGCAAAATTTCAGTCAAATCGGATGAGAATTGCACTCTCTAGAGGCTCAAAAAGTCAAAATCCAAGATCGGTTTATATGGCAGTTTTACCAGGATATGAACCGATTTGAATAATAGTCGGAAGTGATACCAGAACACCACGTGCAAAATGTCAGTCAAATCGGATGAGAATTGCGCCCTCTAGAGGCTCAAGGAGTCAAGACCTAAGATCGGTTTATATGGCAGCTATATCAAAACATAGGCCGAATTGAACCATACTTAACTATGCAGAAGGGCCGAAAGGCATATGACTGAGCTAGACCCAAAGGTCTCAATGTTAACCCAGAGAAGACTGAAATATGCCTATTCACGGGGAAGACAAAAGTGGGTCAATTTAACGCACCAC
Organism: Stomoxys calcitrans; assembly: GCF_963082655.1. Taxonomy (NCBI): domain Eukaryota; kingdom Metazoa; phylum Arthropoda; class Insecta; order Diptera; family Muscidae; genus Stomoxys; species Stomoxys calcitrans. The sequence goes on along the minus strand of NC_081552.1, from coordinate 268,406,896 downwards.
GTTTCCTCAATAAGACGATCTCGATATCTGACAAGGTCAAATACTTGGGTGTGATCCTGGATGGGAAAATGAATTGGAAGTGTCACATTCAGAAGCGTACTGAGAAGGCTCACATATGTTGGGCACTATGTAGAGGGGCCGTAGGCTCGAAATGTGTGACATACAGATTAAGTGTGAGGCAGCCACTGCGGCTATGAGACTTAAGGCGATGGGAGAATGGATTGAGGGTGGGAGCAGCTCATACCATCGCGGTATAATCGAGGCGACGATAGGAAACCTAGAAGGATGGGGAGGGGTTTCCGATCGGATACCTGAGATGAATCTTAAAGTCAAGTGCGACGCACTGCTGCCATCGGCACAGTCTTGGATTGGCGGAACCTTAGTATTGCCATCTGGAAGATGATGTTACACGGATGGATCAAAGCTAGAGGACAGAGTGAGCCTGGGGGTTTACATTGAAAACCCAGGGACTGACATGCGTTTTAGACTGCCTGACCATAATACGGCCCTGCAGGCGGAGTCCCGGGCGATCATGGAATGCGTGAAGTGGTGTGGTGCTAACGCCAGGACGTCGAGTGTAAACATCTTTCCGGACAGTAAAATTGCCATAAGGGCAATCGTTACTATCTATCGACGGTATAGACATTGAGCATTCAGATGATCTTGAATTTCTGGGTATAAAGAAAAGTGTGATGTCTGAATGTCGTAGGAAGCATTCAAGTGTTTGGGTTTTCTTAAGCGATGCAAGAAGTATTTCAATTTTCAATTATACTTAGTATTTCAATTATATTATACTACAATTAATGTCTATGCTGCCTTAAGGAAGCCGAGGATGGAATATAACTCTCATTTATGGGGAGGAACTCCAAAGTCATCCTTGAATGTTGTTGATTGGGGACTGTAGGAAATCCAATTCTATTGCTTCTCTTGAACATCGTCAGAGTGTGGGCAGCATTGTACTTCCTCCATGGCGTGTGTTCCGAGGATATCCGTCTTCTTATTCCTGAGATTAAGGTGTTCACTTGGAATACAAACTCACACAAACCCACTTGACCGAGAAAATTCATGTTTCGGCCGAACCATTAGTATGTGGAATCGACTTCTGACTAATGCCTTTCTCAAAGTTTCCAATTAAGATGCTGGAAGCATCGAGGCTCGAGAGCAGACGGTGCTTGGAGCAGAATCCGACAAGGATACTGAAATGATGCAGTGATGAGAATTACCCATTAACTTCATACTCTTCAGGGTGCGAAGTTAAGAAAAGACCTACATCGATAAGAAGTATCTGTGCAATATTTCAATCAAAATAGGTTGCGGTTAAGACGCCATCGTGATTTGCACACAGGGACGCACGAACTTGGCCAGATCTACTTAGAATGTCATGACGATCAATAATATAGGGTCGCAGATTGATATTTCGAGATGTTACAAACGAAATGAGCAGCTTAGTATACCCCTATCCTATGACGGAAGGTATAAAAGGCTCAATGAAGAAAATATCTCTGAAGTTTTCCAAACACAAAATGTTCGTGAATTCTTCATTGAAGACGAAATTTCAATGGAATTTTCTGCAATTATAAATTTTCCATTATTATCCCCGCTGTCATGCCAAATCAACTAAATATCTTCATCTATCCCATCTGTTAGTACCCTCGTAAAGACCTGTGGTGTGGTGTTTGAGATAAGGAATGGGCCTGAGTTTATATTTTGAAAACTTTTCGTTAAAAATTGTCTAAAGAACTGTCTGTGTATGTGGTTGTTGTTGTAGAAGTGTGTTGTGCACTGAGGCGTCAGCCCTTGACGATGCCATGGGATTGGTGTATATGGTGCTGTCCTAAAGGTAAATGGGAAGCCCAGTGACTTTAAGTCCTACTCTTGATGTAGTAGTTGTAACGCCAAAAAATATGTCAACTCTTCTTGTGACTACATTAGTGACTGATCACACCTACCATATATGAGTAATCGCCCTCTTCCTTCCATGTCGCACTGCAACAGCGTTGATCCATGTAATGCACCATAGATTCGGCATCAGCAAATAATATCCAAGAAGCTGTATTACGTTCTCCATAGCGCCTTATCTCCTTAAGTACTACGTCCCTATGGGGTTTCGAGGCACCACCCCCAGGTATATTATCAAGAATTTCCATGGAAGGATATGGATCGAATAGATGATAATAATCATCTTTGTAAACGGCATAGGTGCAATTGGCAGTATGTAGCAGCATTTGCTTTCTCAGCTTAGTGGCCCTTTCGAGATTCTGCGCCAGGTTTCCTACAAGGCCTTTGGGCTCAAATGTCTTGATCCATATGTCAAAAGTGTAGTCGTCCACGCTGACATGTTTTATGATCTTCTCAAACGAAGCCGAAGCGTTCTCTATATGGTCGCTTAAAATCAGAGCCGAATCAATGACTTGGTCCACACGCTGTGAAGTCCATTGGTTGTGAGGTCGTACAATGGCATAGAGTATAGCCAAGGTGCTGGCAAAGAAACAGGGTTTAACTTCATCCAGAAGACACTCTGCACGACGCTGTAGGAACTTTGATCCTTGGATTTTATACAGATAATCCTTTTCTCGCAGCCTATAGCCATAAAGTAGGGGACGAGGTGGCGGACATTCATGGCTAGAAGCTTTGGTCGATTTTCCAGCAATCGTATGTTTGGATGAGTTTCGCACATAGCCCTCTGGTATAACAGTTTGACTGGACTCATGGTCTTGCTGCTCTGAAACATCGGCGGTCTTGGCATCAGATTCAACGGTTTCAACATGATATGCTTGCAGATTTGTTTTCTTGGACCGTCTTGATGTCTTGCTGTTTCTAAAGTCTTCTAGTCTTTCTGTTTCCTTCTGCAGTTCACTTTCCAGAAACTCTAATTTTGACTTTTTGCTCTCATCTAGACGTTTGCGCTCATGCAGAGCCTCCTCGTACATACGCTGCTCCATCTTGGCGGGCCATTGCCTGTAGCGACTGAAATTGTCGGAAGTGATGTCGTACACCTTCAATGGCATCACCACATAGTTGGTGACATCACAACCCTGGGGATTGCAGCCATACTCTATGCGTCTTATCAGGGTATCCAGCTCTGCAAATCGCAGAAGACAGGCTGGTCCCTTGCCCTTGCAATGACGGTAACCCACCGAATTTACAGGGTAACCCACAAACATGTATAGGAAATTGTAGCGTTTGACAATCGTACAGCTAAAACGTTGGCATATAACCAAAAGGCGATTGTATTCGACCAAGTTTTCGAGCAGAGCCTGTCGCAAAGTTTTTTCCAAATCCGATTTGAAGACTTTCTGCACCTTGAACCGGTAGTTTCTTCGGCCCAAGCTTAGAGACGGAATCTTCCCCGACAACACCATACCCAGGGTGTATTGGTAGACCTGGAAATCGTTGCCAAAAGTCTCCGTAGCATTGAGGGCATAATCTATCAAGGCACTGTTCCAGGTGGAAATATTATAGCGCGACGTCAAGGCAACTGCTACCACAGCCGATATCAGACCTCTGACCTTAGTCTGCTCTTCAACGCGACGAGGCAAAGCTGTGGAGCCAAAAATCACCCAAGCTCCATCCGATAGGCCATTGAAATTGCTCGCGATGGTCAGTTCTTGTTCCAAAGTCACTGTAGGCAATTCATCTTCTGGCTTCTCTGTTGGAAAGGAGGCATTCACATTGTCATAGTCTTGGTCATGTTGCACCATATATTTCAATTGTTCCAAGTATTCCTTATCGGATCTCAGCAGGACTTGGGTGGCCGATTTGTATAATTTTGGTCTGGCCACCGTTGGTTCTGGGAAAAGGCAAATAATATTTCCCACAACATCGTCCACCAAGCCCTCCACAACATCGACATTGTCATATGCTGGCAGTCGTTCGTGCTCTTTCAATGACTCTATGCTGCATACCTTCAGCATCTTCTTTTTGTCCTTTTTCGACTTTTCCATCTTTTTGCTGGCCTTTGTGTCATCCTCCCTGTCTCCCTCTGCATCTTCATCGTTTGTTGCCTCCCCTCCCATATGGGCCTGCGGAGTCAGTTTCAATTTCGGATACCTTAACTTTCTAGGCTTACCATCCATAAGGGGCTTGATGCAGCCCACATTAATGGCATGAATGAAGAATTTGCCACCTCGTCGCATGTGCAAGGCCTTCTCGCAAAGCACCCTCAGCAATGAGTCAAAGCTTGAATGCATTTGCAAAACCGCCACTCCTTTGGACATGTAGTCATCGGGGTCCAATACTTGACCAACTTTGCCTCGGCGAAACGCATCGTAGACATAGAAAAGTTCATTGTCCCTCCACACGGACAACACGGAGTTGTCGATTTGTATCAAAGCGGCTTCCCAATTCTCATGGAATAGCTCACTCAGACCACAACTCAGCAGAGAATCACTAAACTTTTGGCAATATTCACTCAAGGTGCCATTATAGAAGAAGGGATCCTTTTTCAAGGACGCCTTATAGGTCCCTAGAACGTACTTGTCTGGCAAATCGGTAATGTGAACATGCTGATTATCCTTCAGTTTTAGTTTCCTTCGCAAACTCTTGTGGTAGGCTGTACCCAGACGTATCAACTCATCTATGGTGTCGGGTTTCCACACATTCGGTCTTTCGATCAGGGAGTACAGGATGGCCATAACAGAGATAAGCATCGAAGGGTTGGGGACCAGTGCAGAGCTGGGTTGAAAGAGCCCATTATTACAACCGGGAATCAGGGCAAAACTCTCATTTACCACTGTCCAAATTTTGTGCACATTCTTGGCAAAAGGCTTCTTGGCTACAGATTGCAGCAGTTTGCCGAAACTAACCAACAAAATTTGGTACAATTTGAAGTCACCTTCCATATCTGTTTGGCTAAGGTTCACAATGAGATGCACCAAATGCTCCACAAAGTTGGTGGAAATATGGGCGCATTTCCCTCTCTCGAAATTCCTTTCGCAATTTTCGCCTCGACCATTTGGATCGAAAATATCAAAAACATTGCGGCATCTCTTCCAGATCAGCAAATACAAGTTCTTCGAACACAAGACGCAAGCATTGTATTTGGAGAAGTACAATGTGAGGGCCTTGTAGATGTTGGGCTCACTTTTCAAGGGGCCACAAAAATGGGTTTTAAGACCAATTTCGGCCTGTCTCTCAGCAATCTGTGGCAATATATCATAGTCGTTGTCCATGCTCTTGTAATTCAATTTGTGACTCTTTGCCAGTAGCTTCTCTCCCATCTTCAGGATGTTGTCCATAGTTTCGCTACTCCAGAAGTCGGCATTAAGACGAAAACTTTCCACAAAAGCCGCATACAGACAAGCCATTTCTAGGGGGCGATTGAAGCTTCTGGAAAATGTCAACAGGGAAGGGCAAAAACAATTGTCTGTTAGTTAAAAAGGAAATTTTTTTAAAGGAGTGATTTGAAGTCCTATCAATCAAAGGACAGATTAGATGAAATAATTCAAAGATTTTGAGCCATTTTATTTTTCCCATAAAAATATAAAATTTACAGTGGTAGAAAAAATAGTAGCACATAGCGTTTACTAAGTGCCAAATGTTTTCAAAAAAGCAAAGTGCGACACCGAAACTCTTAAAATGAAAATGAATTGTGGCACAATGTGTGGTACCCTAGTTCGAAGGAAACTTGACTAAACTTTGTGATTAAACAGTGCGCCAGCACTACGTATTACACTCAACCAAATTTGTTATTAAAAACAGCAAAAATGTTTGCTAAAACAGCAGTTTTTTTTCTGCTAAAAATGGCAAAGCAGACATTACTGCTGTTTCAGCAAACACAGGGCTGCTGTATTAGCAAGCATTTCTTACTGCTATTTCAACTAACAAAATCTGCTGTTTTGAGTACAAAAGTCTTCTGAAAAAAAATGTTGTATGCTTCTTTTGATGGTTGCCTGTTACTTGTTACTGTTTTGATTACTTTAGGCATTTTTTAGAATTTATTTTAGAAATTTTTTGGTCTTCAGACCCTTTATCGGGAGATCGGCCTATATGACAGCTATATCCAAATCTAGACCGATCTGTACCATATTGCAGAAGTATGTCAAGGAGCTTAACTTAACTCACTGTCCCAAATTTCATCGACATCGGACAATAAATGCGCTTTTTATGTGCCCAAAACCTTAAATCAAGAAATCGGTCTATATGGCAGCTATATCCAGATCTGAACCGATCTGAGCCAAATTGACCAAGGTTGTCGAAGGTCCTAACACAACACACTGTGTCAAATTTCAGCAACATCGGATAATAAATGCGCCTTTTATGGGCCCAAGACCTTAAATCTAGAGATCGGTCTATATGGCAGCTATATCCAAATCTGAATCGATCTGGGCGAAATTGAAGAAAGATGTCGAAGGGCCTAACACAACTCACCGTCCTAAATTTCAGCAAAATCGGATAATAAATGTGGCTTTTATGGACCTAAGACCCTAAATCGGCGGATCGGTCTATATAGGGGGGTAATATCAAGATATAGTCCAATATAGCCCATCTTCGAACTTAATTTGATTATAGACAAAAAAGGAAATTGTGCAAAGTTTCAGGTCAATATCTCTATTTTTAAAGACTGTAGCGAGATTTTAACAGACAGACTGACGGACATGTCTAGATCGTCTAAGATTTTTACGGAACATAGGGTCGGAAATGGATATTTCGATGTGTTGCAAACGGAATGACAAAATGAATATACCCCCAGAAAAAATCTAAGTTAGGAATTCGGTGCTACTTACAAAATCCCTTATTGTTTTCCATGCCATGCCCCTAAGTTGGTCTGGTATTGTGTTCCCATCTAAGTACCGTTGTCTTTTAGCCGCGAAAGCGGGTCAATGACATAGGAAATGCTCCGACTCATTTTCCCCACGCTATGCTATCACTTGCCGCACCGATATCACTTATGCCAAAAAGTGAGCTATTAGTTCTATATGTCCCGTTATGACACCAAAGGCTATTTTGACCTCCTTCTTACTTCCTTTTAGTAATAGCCTCGTCCTTTCGGATCGTGATCCGGATCACACCATAGGATTTTCGCAATCCTACCGACTGCGTCGCTGTTCCACAGCTTTACATGCGCATTCCCCGCCCACTCCCTTAACTCGGACTGCGTCGACCCGAAAGGCTTCGGGTTAGCCAAGTTTATTGACGGCAGTCCTCTGGCCTTCACCACCAAATCGTCTGGCCTTTCATTCCCACTTACTCCGTTAAGGCCCGGCACCCAAACGATGCGGATTGTGCCATTATCAGAGATGGCGTTAATCTCCTTCTTAGATGCCAAGATTGTTCGCGATCTTACCGTACTGGTTGTTATTGTCCTTATGGCCATTTTACTGCCCGGAAAGATGTTCACAGTCGATGTCCTCGCGTTAGCACCACACCACCTCACGCATTTCGTGATAGCCCCGGGTCTCCATCTGCAGGACCGTATCTCACATATCAATGAGTGCAGTCCGATTCAAGTTTAAGCTCAATGATAAGGGGCCTCCTTTTTATAGCCGAGTCCGAACGGCGCGCCGCAGTGCGACACCTCTTTGGAGAGAAGTTTTACATGGCATAGTACCTTACAAATGTTGCCAGCATTAGGAGGGAAAAACCACCGCTGAAATTTTTTTATGATGGTCTCGCCAGGATTAGAACCCAGGCGTTCAGCGTCATAGGTGGACATGCTAACCTCTACGCTGCGGTGGCCTACGTATTATGGTCAGGCAGTCTAAAGCAGATCTCAGTCCTTGGATTCTCAATGTAGACCCCCGGCCCACTCTGTCCTCTAGCTTTCGGTAAATATGTCCGATTTAGGGGTGTTTTGGGGGTTGGGGTGGTCCCCCAAACACTTAGTCCGACAATTGGATAGCAGATACGTTTTCTACTCTTAAATACCTTTCATTTGAGCCCCATATTGTCATGATTGGTCTATATATATATTTGGTAGGTTATGGGGGTGGGGCTGCCCCCCTAGGTACTCCATCCGAAATTTGGATACCAAATTTTTATTTTTAAGGTTACTTTAAGAGATCGCACAAAATTTCTCTTAAATCGCACCACCCACCACCGAGATCTGGCGTTTCTGAAAATTAGGGTAAGGGGGAGGGTCCACCCCTCCCCCCCCCCCCTTTAGATATCAAAAAATGTAGTACCCTATTTTCGCCATGGGATCATTATGCACCATCTGTGAAAATTTCAAGAAAATCGGTTGAGCCGATGGTCTCGCCAGGATTAGAACCCAGGCGTTCAGCGTCATAGGCGGACATGCTAACCTCTACGCTACGGTATCCTCCGTATTATGGTCAGGCAGTCTAAAAAAAACAGGCCCACTCAGTCCTCTAGCTTTGATCCATCCGTATACCATGATTTTCCAGATGACAATACTAGGGTTCCGTCAGCAGTGCCTCGCACTCGAACTCAAGTGTCATCTCAGATATCCGATCGGAAACCTTTTTCCTTCCTTCCAGGTTTCCTATCGTCGCCCCGACTATACCGCGATGGTATGAGCTGCTCCCATCCTCAATCCATTCTCCCATCGCCTTAAGTCTCATAGCCGCAGTGGCGGCCTCAAACTTAATCCGTATGTCAATGGTGCGGATGGTTAATAGAAGTTCCAAATCAAAAGCACAGCATGCCGGTTAACAGGGGTAACCGGTTAATAGAGGCCCGGATAATCGAGGTTCAAGTGTAAATAATTTTTTTTTTTTATTTTGTTGATATTAATTTTGAGTTTTTACGTTCTTTAGCTAGAACCAATTAAGTAAAAAAAAATTTTTGTTTATTTAACATCAAATAATAAAAGATTTAAGAAAACTAATTAAAGTGCGCGAAATAGCAAAGTGTCCCTATTCTTTTTTCTGCCACTGTAAATATATATGTATATATTGGGTTGCCCAAAAAGTAATTGCGGATTTTTTAAAAGAAAGTAAATGCATTTTTAATAAAACTTAGAATGAACTTTAATCAAATATACTTTTTTACACTTTTTTTTCTAAAGCAAGCTAAAAGTAAAAGCTGATAACTGACAGAAGAAAGAATGCAATTACAGAGTCACAAGCTGTGAAAAAATTTGTCAACGCCGACTATATGATCCGCAATTACTTTTTGGGCAACCCAATATATACAATAGTATGTGGGTTTATATGGCTATTGAAATAGTTGACCTACGAGTTGCCTATAAAGGCTTACCTTTGTCGTCTAGGTTCAGGCTCTGGTTGTAGGGCCTTGGTGCCAAATAAAATTCTTGCGCTGAAAGTCTTCTCCAAATCTTGAGGTATACTATAAACTGTCAATTCAATGTCATCACAATCTGTCGAACATAAAATAACATAGAGTAATAAAATCAAATTTTTTTCTTATCTGTAAGTCAACTTTACCGAATTTAGGCACTGCTGCTTCTATAAAACGCCGATCCAATTCACGTTCTCTTCGCTGCACTCCCAAATTCCATGTCCACAGATCGCGTTTGTTGCTGCCAGGTATCACGTCAATCTTTTCAAGATTCTGGGCATCAAATTGTTCTTGCAATACCCTGGGGTTATAGTGGCTAAAGGGAGTTCCGTCACTGGCATTAAAATCTGGCGCTTGACTTTCGTTCACAAATATGCCACTTTTTGGGCGTTTTATTTCAAGCTGGAATTGCGGGAAAAATAGAAAGAAACATATAAAGTTCGGCCGGATCAAATCTTATATACCCTGCACCGTGGATCGTATTTGTCAAGTTCTTTGAGTGCTATCTCTTTATGGGCAAACAAAGGATAATGGGTAGGAATTACTAAGCTGTAGCTCCAATATAATAGGCTATGGACCGATTCGGACCATACTTGATTTGAATGTTGGAGACCATAGTAAAAGGCTAGAGGCTCAAGAATCCATGATCCAGGATCGGCTTATATGGCAGACTAGCTGAACCGGGCCCGCTCCGATGCGCCTTCTTTTACCTTATATGGAACAAAATTATCCTTTGAATATTTATTTTCGACGATATTGTCATAATGTCCGACTTAGGGGTGTTTTCGGAGGTGAGGTGGTCCCTTAGACTCTTGGCCCTGAAAAGAATCCCAGCATCGTGCTCTACTCTCAATTACCATTTATTTAAACCCCATATTCCCATTGGTTTAAGGGGAGTTTATGGGATGAGACGTTCTCAAACATTTCGCCCCGAAATTTTTACTCTTTGAGGGGTGTTTTGGGAAAGGGACAGTGCCCCAAAGACATGGTCCCACATTTGGATATCAGATTCGTATTCTTATTCATATTGCGTTTTGTGGGGTGTTTTAGGGAAGGGGTAGACCCCCAATACTCTTCATTTGAGCCCCACATTGACGTGGTTGGTAAATATGTCCGATTTAGGGGTGTTTTGGGGAGTGGGGTGGTCCCCCAAACACTCAGCCCTGAAATGTATCAGCTTTGTGCTCTAATCTCAAATATCATTTATTTGAACATATTGCCATTGGCTTAAAAATTGGATATCAATTTCGTTTTCTAATCTCAAATAGCTTTCTAATCTCAAATGCCCCTTATCGAGATCCACTCCCTTTAAAACCCAAAATTGTCATGGTGAGCAACCACACCCTTTAAGACCCAAAATTGGGGCGTTGTTATGTGGGTGGGACCTCCCCTAGGCAGTTGGTTCCGAATGTTGATGTCAGATTCGTGCTCTACTCCCAAATACCTTTCATTTATTTCCATAGTCGGCAAACATGACCTGTTTCGGGGGAGTTTTGGGGGATGGGGTCGTTCAGTGATTACAGCCCCATATTGGAATGGTCAGCAAATACATCCTATATCAGATATCGTCCTATATACGTCCTATATCAGATTCGTGCTTTACTCCCAAAGACCTTTCATTTGAGCCCCATATTGCTAATGTAGTAAATTTGTCCTCTTTGTGGGTTGTTTTTGGTCCCTCATTTGGATATCAGATTCGCATTCTACATTTAAATACCTTTAATTTGAGCCCCATATTGCCAGGGTCAGTAAATAAGTCCTATTTGGTGCTTTAGAGAAGGGATGGAGCCCCAGAAACTTTGTCCCACATTTGTATTCTACTCGTATAGAAATTCGTATTCTACTCTCAAATACCTCTCATTTGAGTCCCATATTGCCAAGGCCGGTAAATATGTCCGATTGCCAGGGATATCGTAGTTCCAATCGATTCTATCAGGAATAGTGGTACAGTACTTTTTATCAAAAAGCGGCTCAGGTAGGGTGTAATCCACACTGCCTGGAACATCGGATATTGTATCAAGGATAACGCAGTGTGCATAGCCCCACATGACCAATGAAAAAGCTCCCTTAACCTCACGGCAGTGGTCGCTGCAATTTGTCTCGTCACAATGTCCAGAGGCATAAGATGTTGCATTAAATGCAGTGCATCAGATGGTGTCGTCCTCAGTGCGGCTGTGATGCATAGACAAGCCATCCTTTGGATTCGTTTAAGTATTGACCAGTAGGAGGACTTTTGAAGCGCCGTCCATCAGACCACAACACCATATAGCATTATAGGTCTGACAACTGCAGTATATAGCCAATGCAAGACACGCGGTCTAAACCCCCAACTTTAGCCAATGGCTCTCTTGCAGGTGTATAGGGCAAGAGTGGCCTTTCTTGCCTTATTCAAAATGTTGGATTTAAAGTTAAATTTCCTGTCCAGCAAAACACCCAAGTATTTTGCGCTTTCTGTAAATGGAACATTCTCTCCACCCCAGGGAGACAGGTAACTTGTATCTCCCGCTGAAAAGAACTACTTCTGTCTTGCACGGATTAATACCAATACCACTTTCGATAGCCCACTTTGCTGTTGCACGTAGAGCTTCCTGAAGTATATCTCCTAGAGTGGTGGGAAACTTTTCCCTAACCGCCACTTCATCAGCATACGTGACCACTTTCACGCCTTTTTCTTCTAGAGACAATAATATATTGCGAATGGTTATATTCCAAAGTAGCGGAGACAGTACACCTCCTTGAGGTGTTCCTCTGCTGACCCATCTTTTTAGATCCACAGATCCCAAGCCTGCCCGAATGCATCTAAGTTATTTATAAACTTGTTACGGTAGAGTTGATGCGTAGAAACTCCAACTCCTTCATGATTGCCATCGGTTTTACATTATTGAAAACAACTTCAATGTCAAGAAATGCTACCATTGTAAGAACCCTCTGTGTAGCCGACTAGGTCGTGAAGGGCTCTTTGCCTTTACTATATGCATGCTGCTGCCGAGACAGGCGATCTCCAGGGATCTTTGCCCAAAGATATGTTTCTATCAACCTCGCAAAAGTCTTCAGCATAAAGGATGACAGACTAATAGGATGAAAATCTTTCGCCTTCGTGTGGTAGAGTTTTCCTGCTTTCGGAATGAAAATGACCTTCGTGTCCCTCCATCCCACAGGTATAATGACATTCTGATACAAGCAGAGTATATCTCTCTAAGCCAGGGTACTAGTCTATCAGACACAGCTTGTAATTCAACCGGTGATACATCATCAGGGCCTGGCGGCTTAAAGGAGTCGAAAGTTCTTATCGCCCAAAGGATTTTCGGCTCAGATACAGTCCAAGAACCTTATACAGCTCACTTTGCCAAATTTCAGCGAAATCGGGTAATAGTCGCTGGGTCCAAGAACTTAAATCGGGAGATTGCTACACATGTCAGATATATCGGATAATAATCGCTGTTCCAAATTTTATCGAAATCGGATAAGAAACGCGGCTTTAATTGTCCTAAGACCTCAAATCCGATATAGCCCATGCTGCCTATGGACAAAAAAGAAGAATATGTGCAAAGTTTCAGCCTAATATCTCATTGGAGCATGACTTCAACAGACAGCCGGACGGACATGACTATATCGTCTTAGATTTTTAAAAAAATTAAAACTCGTATAGCAAAAACGTAAACTACATACAATTCTAAGAAGTTTTTCCGAAAAAACCATTTTGTAAAGATCGGGCCAAACTTGTGGCTACCAGAGCCTAAAGATGGCATATCGGATAAAAGATATATATGGGAGCTAAATCTTAATCCGATTTTGTTCAGTGATGGGTGTTTATTTTGTGATTGAAACCGTGTTCTCACATGTTGCATACATCCTAACGTTTAGTATGAACATGGATTTTAATACCCTCCACCATAGGATGGGGGTGTACTAATTTCGTCATTTTGTTTGTAACACCTCGAAATATGTGTCTAAGACCCCATAAAGTATATATATTCTTGATCGTCGTGACATTTTTAGTCGAACTAACCATGTCCGTCCGTCTGTCTGTCGAAAGCACGCTAACATTTGAAGGAGTAAAGCTAGCCGCTTGAAATTTTGCACAAATACTTCCTATTGGTGTAGGTCGGCTGGGATTGTAAACGGGCCAAATCGGTCCATGTTTTGATATAGCTGCCATATAAACCGATCTTGGGTGTTGACTTCTTGAGCCTCTAGAGGGCGCAATTCTCATCCAATTTAACTGAAATTCTGCACGTTGTGTTTTGGTATCACTTTAAACAACTGTGCTCAATATGGTTTAAATCGGTACATAACCTAATATATCTGCCATATAAACCGATCTTGGGTCTTGACTTCTTGAGCTTTTAGAAGGCGCCACTCTTATCCGATTTGGCTGAAATTTAGCATGAGATGTTTTGTTATCACTTCCAACCTTTGTGCGAAGTATGGTCCAAATCGGTATATAACCTGATATAGCTGCCATATAAACCGATTTGGGATTTTGACTTCTTGAGCCTCTAGAGGGCGCAATTCTTATCCGATTTGGCAGAAATTTTGTAAAACGGTTTCTCTCATGACCTTGTGTCTAATATAGTCTGAATCGATCAATAGCTTGATACAACTCCCATATAAACCTATGTCCCGATTTTGCTTCTTAAGCCTCTACAAGGCGTTAATCTTATCCGAATGAACTGAAATATCGCACAATGACCTTTACAATGTTCAGCATTCATTTATGGTCCGAATCGGACTATAACTTGATATAGCTCCAATAGCATAACACTTCTTATTCTATTTGTTCTTTGTTTGCCTAAAAGGAGATACCGTGACAAATGCGATCCATGGTGGAGGGTACATAAGATTCGGCCCGGCCGAACTCGGCACGCTTTTACTTGTTTTAACTTGCTTTGCGCCACCTTAATATGAAAATACAATTACATATATGTACGCCAACATTGAATGTGTGATTGTATTTATGTTCGTTGCCATTCAGATTCGTTTGTAAACATGTCTGGGCCACATGGCCCACATTGGTTTCTATGGTTTCCTTCATTGTACCATGCAAGCCTAACAACAACAGCCAACCCAAAAACCCTTCCGCCCTCCTAAGGGTCAGTCTCATTGACAAACTTGGTTCTCCTTAGTCTTGTTTCAGAGAAAACAAAGCCATAGCCAATGCACCCTTCCCACGCAATGCTGCCGCAAATATAGTCACTAACACGCACACACACACACACACACACACGCTCACTCACAAGCCAAAGTCCAAGTATGGCATAAAGTACAACATTTATGCGACTTATAAACAACAACGACTACGACGTTGGCGACGACCAATGCACAAACATTTGTACAAACGCATGCAAACAAACAGTGGTGTAATCGCAACATCGCATTTGTATGCGACTTGTTTTCGTTTGCTTTCCTCATTCTTTCATTTGTTCGTTTGGTTCGTTCCTTATCATCACGTTTTATTTATCTTGCCTTGCACTCTGTCGTTCCTCTCCATTAGCTGAGGCAGCGAGCTGACTCGCACAATAACACAAAACCGGTCACATGCTGACACCTGAAGTGCATTCCATTCCATGACTAACTACCATAAACACTCAGAGCACTCTAAGATGTGTGTGCACACACACACACACACGCATGCATTAATTCATTCTCATGCGAATGTGTGTGGGGGGTGCTGATGTTTATTTCCTTAGGAAAATATGGTCAAGGCACAAAGTGTCCCCTGTGTGTATGCTCGCTCATGGCCGTAACTAAGGATTAAATACTCTTTTGTCCTGTTCCTCAGGTTAGAGAGCGCACTGAGAGGCAGTAACTCGAGCTGGTATCCTAATTAAAGTTTTAATTAATTACAAGTTGGAAGCAAAGCAAAATGCAAGGATGTTACATGTGAGGCAAACATTTTTGGTCAACGGCATAATCACATGGTCTATTTTTTGATTTTTAAAGAATAGTACATCAGTATATAATATGGATTCCATGAAAATCTACATTCCATACAACGTCATTTGCCGTCGTTTGCCAATTCTTTGTAGAGCAAAGGAAAAAGATGATTTCGCCAAAGAATCGAGTGGCAGCTCAACAAAACGATTCAAATACAATGTTGTCTCAACTAATTCTCAAATGCAGATTCTAATTCCCAGCGCAGTGTAGAGCCTTAAGCTGCTATTACACGATAAGACTTGTGATATGCACTGTCACTTTCTGTATTCATAAGTCTTGTCTAACATGCGCACATAGAAAGAACCTACTGATGGCAGCAAACACTGTCTGCTGACTGTTAGTAGTTAATTATACTGCTATTACCGCAGTAGTCCTGCTGTCATAGCTAAAGTCTTTTATTTGCTGAAAATTACTGCTGCTGAATTTATAATGCAAGGAGAGTAAACTAAATGAGAAGATTTTTTATTTGTTTGATCGTAACCAGAAAAAAAGTACCTAAAACACGTGATCGGTAGTATCAGGCGACCAGAACACGCGTGGTGTGTAAAACAAAACAATATTCAAGTGATAGCGATATAAAAAAGGGTTTCAACCAACTACACCCAACAATGAAAAAATCTATAAGAAAGGGGTTTCAAAGCACAAACAACAACACCCTACAGCAAGAGATAGAAAGCAAGGGACAAAACGTTGTTTTTGCATTGCACGCAAGTGCTCTTGTTGTACTAGTGATCCAGGGACAGCAAGGAACAAATGATGTTGTGGTAGGTACCCCAAAAATGGAAAATTCTTTTTAAAAATTTTCAATATTTTAGCAGACTTTTGTGTTTAAAACAGCAGATATTGTCTGCTGAACTTGCATTAGGATATGTTTGCTAAATCAGCAGCACTAGGTTTGCTGAAACAACAGTAATGTCTGCTTTTCCTTTTTCAGCAAACAAAAACTGTTGTTTTAGCAGACATTTTTGCTGTTTTGAATGACAAATTTCGTTGAGTGTACGAAAAATATGAACAAAGCGCGCTCTAATCGATATGTATTCTTATATGTTTGTTACTTTTTCCATTGATATGTGTCTGCATGTACTCGCATGTTCGAAGAAATAAAAGCTCTATTTAATGGTTAAAGTGGCAAATTTATTCCGAAATCTATTTGTCAAATTAAAATGTTGGTATGTATCACACGATGTGTACAACTTTCAACGCTGTTATTTTTATACGCTCCATGGGGGATGGGATGGGCGTATACTAATTTCGTCATTCTGTTTGTAAAACCTCGAAATATGCTTCTGAGACCCCATAAAGTATATATATTCTAGATCGTCATGTCATTTTAAGTCGATCTAGCCATGTCCGTCCGTCTGTCCGTCCGTCCGTCTGTCTGTCGAAAGCACGCTAACTTTCGAAGGAGTAAAGCTAACCGCTTGAAATTTTGCACAAATACTTTTTATTCGTGTAGGTCGGTTGGGATTGTAAATGGGCCTAATCGGTCAATGTTTTGATATAGCTGCCATATAAACCGATCTTGGGTCTTGACTTCCTGAGCCTCCAGAGGGCGCAATTCTCGTCCGATTGGACTGAAATTTTGCACGTGGTGTTTTGGTATCGCTTTCAACAACTGTGTTAAGTATGATTCAAATCGGTCCATGTTTTGATATAGCTGTCATATAAACCGATCTTGGGTCTTGACTTCTTAAGCCTCTGGAGGGCGCAATTCTCGTCCGATTTGACTGAAATTTTGCGTTAGGTGTTTTGTTATAACTTCCAATAACTGTGCTAAGTATGGTACAAATCGGTCTATAACCTGATATAGCTGCCATATAAACCGATCTGGGATTTTGACTTCTTGAGCCTCTAGAGGGCGCAATTCTCATCCGATTTGGCAGAAATTTTATACAACGGCTTCTCTCATGACCTTCAACATACGTGTCTAATATGGTCTGAATCGATCAATAGCTTGATACAGCTCCCATATAAACCTATCTCCCGATTTTGCTTCTCGAGCCCCTACAAGGCGCAATTCTTATCCGAATGAATTGAAATATTGGACAATGACTTCTACAATGTTCAGCATTCATTTATGGTCCGATTCGGACTATAACTTGATATAGCTCCAATAGCATAACAATTCTTATTCAATATCCTTTCTTTGCCCAAAAAGAGATACCGCGCATAGAACTCGACAAATGCGATCCATGGTGGAGGGTATATAAGATGCGGCCCGGCCGAACTTAGCACGCTCTTACTTGTTGAAATTACATATGACATGTCTGTTGGTGTAATAGCAGCTTTAGCACGCCTTTATTTGTTCGTAGCTAGAGAAGAGCAATGTCATAACTTCTTTACAAGAGATATCTTTTGTTGTACACGGCTACAATGTGTCTAATGGCTGGCCGTTTCATTCGATATGCTCTGTTATAACTGTAGTAACCACTATTTGGGTCCGATTCCTACAAAATGTTGCATAAGATGTTTGATCCGGGCCTCAAACACGCAAAATCTTGCCTGAAATATTTGATTTGAGGTCTCAATTTGTGCGCAAACATTTAATCGAAATCCGCTTAGTTTTACAATTAGCTCCCATTTATAACTTTTATCCGATATGCACTTTATAGCCACTACTTTGTTTAGATCATAAAAAAATTTAACAAGTCAGCAGTCTGTAGGCTATTATATAGTCGGCTGTGGCCGACTTTTGCTTTTCTTCACCTGCTACTACAAATGTAAATGATGATACTTTTCAGTAGTCTGTCAGAAAACTCCAATATTCTCCAAAATATCCTTAAACTGTTGGAAGAGCTTATGTCATGCTGGCATAAACAGAACGAACACACATAAGATGACAAATCAGTTGTGACAACAACATTACCACAGAAGCTATTACGTAGCCACTGCGACTGGTAAAAACCCCAGCAAAATGTCAATATGCTGCTGGGTGTGCATGTATGTGTGTGTGTGTGTGTGTGTATGTGGTGCGACTAACTATCGGAATTATCTAAACAAACAGCAACCAATGCTAGCATACAAGCAGGTAAATCAGCCACATATTTAAGCTGGTATTTATGGAGCTTTCGTATGCTCACTTGAAGATAGCGCACCACACACTTAGTGATAGCAGCTACAACGAACGGCTAGTTGTTATGCCACTGTTTTGGCATTGTCGTCGTCTGACTGCTCGGCATCGCCATCGACGACCCATCACCATCCCCAAAACACACACCAACACATGCATGGATCCCCCCCCCTCCAAAGCGCACATCCATCAATTGCGCACAGTACGAGTGTAGAAATGTGGTTTAAGTGATACCGATGATGATGTGGTGTCGGTCGTTCTACTGAGAACACGCATCGCTCGCGGTGGCATAGCAAACTCAAACGAAACGAGTAAACGAGAGCTTTTTATTATTATTTCACATCACCAAATACGCACGCACGCAACCAACCACCCATCCACCCGCACAGTGTTATTAGAGATTCAAATAGACAAGTGTGTGCGTAAATCAGAGGCTGGAACTTATTTGAAAGTTCAAGGCGGCAAAATAGTAGTTAAACATAAACTTCAATTGACTGTGGAAAATTGTACGCTATATTGGGTACGTATCATTTAAAGATGAGTAACTTAATTAGAATGCAGTTAACTGGAAACAGTAGATGTAAATGTTTGCTGTTTTATCAACAAAAATACCCTTTCCCCATTTTCAGACCCACCACTATAGGATGGGGGGTATACTAATCTAGTCATTCCGTTTGTAACACCTTCAAATATTGATCTACAGTCCGTAAAGTATATACTGTGGTGGAAAAAAATAGGGACAATCGTTACTAAGAATAAGAGAGGGGTAAGAAAACATGGTTACTTCTGTATAAGGCTGAGCCTGAACATTCGGCTGAGCCTTTGAACGGCGAACTTAAATTTGATCTTTAATCTCATTTGGTTCATGGATGCTTGCTATGATGACTTTTTCTGTGAATTCACTTGGAAAAAGTATAGGGACACTTATCAAAACGTTGTAATTACTTATAAATTGTCTTCTTTTTGTAACCTAAAATCTAAGGAGAGAGAAAAACAAGTAAAAAGGCCGAACTTTGGATACCCACCACCTTGGGTATATATGTTAACCACCTTTCGTCAAAATCCGACTAAAAATGCATAATGTATATCCCCATAGCAGCTTTATCGGGATGTGGTTCGGTTTGTACCAATTTCGACAGGGATATTGAAAGGTCTAATAAGTACAAGTCATTGTTCAATCTTGTAGAACAAAATTTTTATCTTTTTGGAAGCCATATCCAAATAAAGACCGATCGAACCATACACGACACGGATGTCGAAAAGCTTGACATAAGTCACTGTGTCGTATTTCAGCGAAATCGGATAATAAATGTGCTTTATGGCGCCAAGACTTAAAATCGAGAGAACGGTCTATGTGGCAGCTATATTCAAATCTGAACTGATCTGGGCCAAATCGAAGAGGGCCGTCGAAGGCCCTAACACAACTCACTGTCCCAAATTTCGGCGAAATCGGACAAAAAATGTGTCTTTTATGCGCCCAAAATCTTAAATCGAGAGGTCGGTCTATATGGGAGCTATATCCAAATATGGACCGATCTGATCCAAATTGCAGAAAGTTGTTGAAGAACCTAATGCAACTCACTGTCCCAAATTTCGGCGAAATCGGACAAAAAATGCGGCTTTTATCGGTCTATATGGCAGCTATATATTTAAATCTGGACCGATGTGAGCCAAATAACAAAATAAGGTTGAAGGGGCTAACATAACTCACTGTCTCAAATTTCGGCGAAATCGGATAATTAATGCGCCTTTTATGGGCCCAAGACCTTTAATCGATATATCGGTCTATATGGCAGCTATACCCAAATCTTGACCGATCTGAGCCAAATTAAAAAAAATTGTCGAAGGGCCTAACACAAATCACTGTCCAAAATTTTGTCGACATCAAACAATAAATGCGCCTTTTATGGGCCCAAGACCTTTAATCGAGAGATCGGTCTATGTGGCAGCTATATCAAAATCTGGACCGTTCTAAGCTAAATTAAATTAGGATGTCGACTGGCCTAACACAACACACTGTCCCAAATTTCAGCAAAATTGGACAATAAATGCGTCTTCTATGGGCCTTAGACCTTAAATCGAGAGATCGGTCAATATGGCAGCTATATCCAACTAAGGTCCGATCTGGACGATATTCAACAAAAAGGTCTAGAGCGGTACCAGAAATCGCTGTGCCAAATCTCATCGAAATAGGATGAAAACAAGTAAAAGCGTTCTAAGTTCGGCCGGACCGAATCTCATATACCCTTTTATATTTTATATTTATATATATAAAATAAAGGATAAAAGAAAAGATTTGCTCTGCTATTAGAGCGATATCAAGATATGGTCCAGTTCGGATCACAATTAAATTATATGTTGGAGACCTGTGTAAATTGTCAGCCAATTCGAATAAACACGTATGTTGATGGTCATGAGAGCACCCGTCGTACAGAATTTCAGGCAAATCGGATAATATTTACGACCTCTAGAGGCTCAAGAAGTCAAGATCCCAGATCGGTTTAAAAGGCAGCTATATCAGGTTATGAACCGATTTGAACCCTTTTTGGCACATTTGTTGAAAGTCACATTAAATACGTCAATACAATACATTTTAGCCAAATAGAAATGGAATTGCTCAAGAAATCAAGTGCCCAGATCGGTTTATATGAGAGCTGTATAAGGTTATTGAACGATTTGAACCATACTTGGCACAGTTGTTGGATATCATAATAAAATACTTCGTACGAAATTAAATCGAGAGGTCGGTCATTCCAATCGGGTAAGAATTGCGCCCTCAAGAGGCTCAAGAAGTCAAGACCCAAAATCGGTTTATATGACAGATATATCAGGTTTTCATCCGATTCGAACGTTATTTGGCACGATTGTTGGATATCATAATAAAATACGTCATGCAAAATTTCAATCAAATCGGATAGGAATAGCGCCCTCTAGAAGCTCAAGAAGTCAAGTCCCCAGATCGGTTTAAATGACAGCTATATCAGGTTATGGACCGATTTAAACCATACTTGGCACAGTTGTTGGAAATCATAGCGAAACACGTCGTGTAAAATTTCATTCCAATCATCCTATATCAGGTAATGAACCGATTTGAACCTCATTAGGCACAGTTATTAAAAGTCATAATAAAATACTTCATGCAAAAAAATTCGAATAAGAATTGCGCCCTCTAGAAGCTCAAGAAGTCAAGACCCCAGATCGGTTTATATGACAGCTATATAAGGTTATTGACCGATTTAAACCATACTTGGCACAGTTGTTGGATATCATAATAAAATACTTTGTGCAAAATTTCATTCCAATCGGATAAGAATTGCGCCCTCTAGAGGCTCACGAAGTCAGCCTGTTTGTGTCAACAAGTCAAGACCAAGATCGGTTTATATGTCAGCTATTGGCCGATATGGTCCATTTACAATCCCAACCGACCTATATTAATAAGAAGTGTTTGTGCAAAATTTCATGCGGCTAAATTTACTCCTTCGAAAGTTAGCGTGCTTTCGACAGACAAACGAACGGACGAACGGACGGACATGGCTGGATCGACTTAAAATGTCATGACGATCAAGAATACATATACTTTATAGGGTCTTAGACGCCTATTTCGAGGTGTTACAAACAGAATGACGAACTTAGTATACCCCCATCCTATGGTGGAGAGTATGAAAATAAAAAAAACGGCGCGCCGGCAGAGATTAGTAAAACATTCTACAGTAAAAATCTTCACATTGAATGTGGGCAAATTGGCCTAAAAGCACTGGTGTTGATCATACTAATATTAATTTTTCATTTGCCCCTCTAACCTCATTGGGCTTAACTTGTTAACCACAATACACCAGATCTGTCCCAATGTCCAAAAGTATTAGCGCAAGAAAGCATGCATACATACGTATGTGCACACGTGTAAGTGCTCATATGCATCATGGAGCTTACGTGTACCATATAAATACGAGCACATTCATTCATACCATAAACATAGAGCGATATACTTGGATGGTATACAAAGTATCATACTCTTCGCCGCACATACATTCACATTGGCCCAGTACAGCGTACAGTTGTACACGCGATTGATAAGATTACGGGAGTAATGGGCAAAAACATTTGTGATATACCCACGTACATGTTCGAAAGGTTGTACTACATCTGAATACACCGTGCATATGTATGTACGCAAGAGTGTGTGCCATTCCTCGTGCAAATACTTCATTTGCGTGTGAGAGTCTACGACAAGTCTCGAGTGTAGTTCATTGCTTCGCTTTCACGTACTAAGTAAGCCAGCCAGGGCGAGTGCATTCATGGCTTCTCTACCCACATCTGCTTGTTGCTTTTGTGTTCTTTATTTGCTATTCATTGAATGCAAAATGTCATGGTGTGGCAATTTATAATAGGGTGTCCCAACCGGCAGCAGATAAATAGCAATATTATTGCCAAAGCCATTAAATTCATCGAGGGAAAACGGCTGATTTTGATGCAATGAAATGAAATTAAAACCTTATTTGTTTTAGGAAAACCACCACAAACAAAATTTAGATTGAAATATTTCTTTAAAGGTAATTTTATTGAAATTAATTAAAATGTAGCTTTAGAAAACATATTTTAGTTTAGAGAAAATTTATTGAAAATTTTTAACTTAATAGTATTAAGTTAAAAATATTTTGCTTTATAAAACGTATTTAAAATGCCCCCCATCCTATGGTGGTGGTAGTGGTTAGTTACCGACAGTTATTGGTAACGAATTCTGGTACACCCTAGTTATCTCATGCCAGTTGAGCTGTTGACATATGCATATATGAATAGATTTACTCTCTCTCTCCCACTCTCTCTGCCACCCACACACAGGCAAGCAATACACGTTCAGTCATTATGAGCGCGTATTATTAACTTCGAGAAGAAGAAAGAGTGAGAACAATTGCTGCTGCTGAGGTACCACATCTACAGAGCAGAGTAGACCACATACAAGTTTAGTAACCTTTTTTCCAGTTTTAGTCAGTTCGACTTGTGCTTTGTCTTCGCCGCTTTTATTCCGTCGTTTCTACACATGCAAACACACACACATGCAGGCGGGAACATACAACATTCCAGATATTTATTGTGGCCCAAATGCTTTATAGCGCCATTCGCTCACTCTGCTCGGGGGCACAGCGTAAGTATGGGTGTGCTGTTGGCTTGCCCATACACATGCACACTTTAGATGAGCATAAGAGCACGCCGTTGTGCCATAGCTGAAACGTGTAATGTGTAAATAGACAAGAGGATCTGTATGCGTGCTATCTGTTCAGTTTTTGTTTGTGCAAATCATTTGAGACTGAATAACCAAATTTGTACGAACGGGAAACATACACATATACATGTGTATGTATGGGTGAACATGTGTCAACACTTGAATGTGAGTACATGGATCTGTTGAATGTAAGTCGTAATTTATTATTTTAGTTTCAAGAATCAAAACTATTGATTGGGTCAAGATTGCCATAAAACAAAAGCGTAATGTTACTGATGGGGAAGAATAAGGATTGGTAATCATTTAAAGGAATGTGGGTCATTACGTGAAAAGATAAATTTGTAAATTGTAAATTTCAACGCACTACACCCATAGAACCCTCAAGGCAGTAGGGAAGGCTTGCAAACACCTCTAGAAAGTTAATTGAAATGGATGCGACATCAAGGAAATGATGTGGTTTAGCATTAGAGCTGGCAACAGGGACATCATCATTTCCTTGATGTCGCATCCATTTCAATTAACTTTCTACAGGTGTTTGCAAGCCTTCCCTACTGCCTTGAGGGTTCTATGATTCTATATAGATATATAAGAGCTGGACCGGGCCCGCTCCACTGCGCCTTCTTTTACTTTATATGGAACAAAAATTTCCTTGGAATATTTATTTTCGACAATTAAAAAGCTTTTAGTGAAATACCATGCTACGAAAATAGTATATCGCTTGACAAACAGTTTAACAAAATAAGTGCTTTTATCCGAATCCCACATGATCTTTATTGGTCTACGAATTTAAGTTTGGGTGTAAGGTGTACTCCATTCTTAAAATACTTTATTTCAGCCCGATATTCTCATTATGTCTGATTTAGGGGTGTTTTCGGGGGTGAGGTGGTCCCCCAGACATTTGGCCCTGAAAAATATCAGCATCGTGCTCTTCTCCCAAATATCGTATATTTAAACCCCATATTGCCATTGGTTTTGGGGGGAGTTTACTGAATGAGGCGTCCCCCCAACCACATGGCCCCAAAATTAAATCTCAAATACCTTTCATTTGAGCCACATATTGGCATGGTCGAAAAATTGTTACCCTTTGGGGGGTGTTTTGGAAGAGGGGTGATACCTTAAATGCATGGTCCTACATTTGGATGTCATATTCGTATTCTAGTCCTCCAAACCCATAACCCCAAAATTGGTTATCAAATTCGTTTGCTAATCTCAAATACCTTTCATTTGAGCCACATTTTGGCATGGTCGAAAAATGTTTACCCTTTGGGGGTGTTTAAGGAAAGCGATGATGCCTTAAATACATGGTCCTACATTTGGATATCATATTCGTATTCTACTCCCAAATACCATTATTTGAGCCGCATATTGCGATGGTCAGTAAAAAATTGCTATTTGTGGGGTATTTTGGGAAAGGGGTAGACCCCAGAAAATTGGTCCCGAAAATGGGTATCAATTCTTGCTTTATATCCCAACTCCTCCCCCCACATTGACATGGTCGGTAAATATACCCGATTTAGGGGCCCTGAAAAGATATCGGCAACGTGCTCTATTCTCATATATTTGAACCCCATATTGCCATTGGCCCCAAAATTGGTTATCAAATTCGTTTTATAACCTCAAATACCTTTCATTGGAGCCAAATTTTGGCATGGTCGAAAAATTTTTACCCTTTGGGGGGTGTTTAAGGGAAGGGGTGATGCCTTAAATACATGGTCCTACATTTGCATATCAAATTCGTATTCTACTCCCAAATACCATTATTTGAGACGCATATTGCGATGGTCAGTAAAAAATTGCTGTTTGTGGGAAATTTTGAGAAAGGGGTAGACCACCAGATAATTGGTCCCGAAAGTGGGTATCAATTCTTGCTTCACCCCCCAAATCCTTTCATTTAAGCCCCACATTGACATGGTCGGTAAATATACGCGATTTAGGGGCCCTGAAAATATATCAGCAACTTGCTCTATTCTCATATATTTGAACCCCATATTGCCATTGGCCTCAAAATTGGATATCAAATTCGTTTTCAAATCTCAAATACCATTCACCTTAACCCCTTATTGAAAAAGCCAGCAAATATGTCCGGCTTGGGGTAAAATTAAACAATATGAATATCGAGCTCCGCTGTCTTGAAGACCCAAATTATCTTGGTGAGCAAATATGTCCTACTTGGGGGTTGTTATGGTGGTGGGACGTCCCCTAGACAGTTGCTCCCGTATGTTGATGTCAGATTTATGGTCTACTCCCAAATACCCTTCATTTGAGCTTCATTTTTCCATAGTCATCAAAAATGTTCGGTTTGAAAATATACATCAGATTCGTGTTCTTCTCTAAAATACTTCTTATTTGAGCCTCATATTGCAATGATCAGCAAATACTTCCTATTTGGGTGGTGTTATGGGGGTGGGGTGGCCCCATAGACAATTTTTCCGAACATTGATTATGGGTGTGGGGTGGCCCTATAGACACTTTTCCCGAACATTGATGCTATGGCCGTAAATTTGTCTTCTTTGGGAGATGTTCTCGGAGATGGGCGGCCTCCCAAACACTTGGCACCACAATTGGATATCAGATACGTATTCTACACTTAAATGCCTTTTATCTAAGCCCCATATTGCCAAGGCCAGAAAATAAGTCCTGTTTGGGGGTTGTTTTGGGGAAGGGGTGGACCCCTAGAAACTTGGTTCCACATTTGGATATCAGATTCGTATTCTACTCGCAAATACTTTTCATTTGACCCCATATTGCCATGGTCGGTAAATATGTCCGATTTAGGGGTGTTTTGGGGGTTGGGGTTGTCCCCCAAACATTTGGTCCGACAATTGGATATCAGAAACGTTTTCTTATCCTAAATACCTTTAATTTGAGTCCCATATTGGCGTGATTGGTCTAAATGTATATTTGGTTGGTTTTAGGGTGGGGCGGCCCCCCTAGATACCCTATCCGAAATTTGTATACCAAATTTTTATTTTTAGGGTACTATAAGAGAGCACAGGCTTTTAAGCCCATAATATGCGCATTTCTTGATTTCGCTGAAACTCAAACCAGTGAGATTATTAAGGCCCATCAGCATTCTAAACGCATATAATCCAGACGGAACCATGTTTGGATATAGTTGACATATAGACCGATCTGGTCTATAACCAAAATAAATATGGCCAAGATCGATTCACATTTGGATATAACTATGAATATAGTAGATAAGAATATATATGATATGCAATAGGATATGTAATATGTATATCCATGGTGGTTGGTATCCAAGGTGGGCACGGCCTTTTTATACCCTCCACCATAGGATGGGGGTATACTAATTTCGTCATTCTGTTTGTAACACCTTGACATATGCGCCTGAGATCCCATAAAGAATATATATTCTTGATCGTCATGTCATTTTAAGTCGACCTAGCCGTGTCTGTCCGTCTGTCAAAAGCACGCTAAATTTTGCATGAGTAAAGCTACCCGCTTGAAATTTTGCACAAATACTTTTTCTGGAAAGTCAATTGAACTTCAAATCCAACATTTTGGAAAGGGGCAAGAAAAGCAACTCTTGCCCTATACACCTGCAAGAAAGCCATAAGCAAAAGTTGGGGGTTTAAACCGCATGTCATGCACTGGGTATTTACTGCAGTTGCCAGACCTATAGTGCTATATGGTGTTGTAGTCTGGTGGACGGCGCTTCAAAAGTCCACCTACTCGGTTAGTACTCAGCCGGATCTAAAGGTTGGCTAGTTTGTGCATCACAGCTGCACTGAGGACGATACCGTCTGATGTACTGAATTTAATGCTACACCCAATGCCCCTGGACATTGAGGCTAGACAAATTACGGCGACCATTTCTGCGAGGCTAAGGGAGCTTTCTTTTTGGTCATGCGGCGGCCACGGACACTTTGTTACCCTTGATACAAGGCCCGATTTTCCAAGAAGTGTAGATTACACATAGCTTGAGCCGCTTTTTGATAAAAAAAAAACAAGTAAGAGCTTGCAGAGTTCGGCCGGACCGAATCTTATATATCCTTTACCATGGATCACGTTTATCGAGTTCTTTGCGAAGTATCTCTTTTTAGGCAAATAATGAATAAGAACTGTTATGCTATTCGAGCTATATCAAATTATAGTCCGATTCGGACCATAAATAATTTGAATGCTGAACATTGTAGAAGTCATCGTGTAATATTTCGGGGCATTCGGATAAGAATGAGCTTTATAGGGGCTCAAGAAGGAAAATCGGGAGATCGGTTTTTATGGGAGCTGTATCCAGATATAGATCGACTCAGACCATATTGAACAAGCATGGGAAAAGCCATTGTACAAAATTTCCGCCAAATCGGACTAGTATTTCGCCCTCTAGATGCTCAAGAAGTCAATATCCCAGATCGGTTTATATGGCAGCTATATCAGGTTATGTACCGATCTACCGCCATACTTAGCACAGTTGTCGGAAGTAATACCAACAGCAAAATTTCAGCCAAATCGGATAAGAACTGCGCCCTCTAGCTGCTTAAGAACTCTGGATCCAAGATCGGTTTGTATGGCAGTTATACCAGGTTATGAACCGATTTGAACCATTCTTAGCACAGTTGTTGGAAATGATACCAAAACACCACATTCAGAATTACAGCCAAATCGAATAAAAAATTGCGCCCTCTAACCGCTGAAGAAGTCAAGGCCCGAGATCGGTTCGTATGGCATCTATATCAGGTTATGAACCGATTTCAACTATACTAAGCACAGTTGTTGGAAGTGCTACCAAAACACTACGTGCAAAATTTCAATAAAATCGGACGAGAATTGCGCCATCTACAGGCTCAAGAAATCAAGACCCAAGATCGGTTTATATGGCAGCTATATCAAAACATGGACCGATTTGACCCATTTACAATACCAACTGACCTACTCTAATAAAAAGTATTTGTGCAAAATTTCAAGCGGCTAGCTTTACTCCTTCGAAAGTTAGCGTGCTTTCGACAGACAGACGGACGGACGGACATGACTAGAACGACTTAAAATGAGATGACGATCAAGAATATATATACTTTATGGGCTCTAAGACGCAAATTAGTATACTCCCATCTATCCTATATCCCAAACAAAATAAAATTTCGATTAGTTGATTAATCAATAGAGTTAGGAGGATAGTGGCAATCTATTGTAATACCACAGTAGCGACCGACCAGAGTGCAGAAAAAATTGCACTCAGCTGTTTACTGTACACTACCTGGGTTAATATGTCTTGTGCAAAATGTTGTGTCAATCGGACAATAAATGCGACCTGTACCTTAATCGCAAGAATACATGGACAGACTGACGTCCGTCCATCATTGAATCAGGTGATCAGTGATTGTAAGCTGTTCGGTATACTTATCGATGGGTCTAGCTCTTCTCCTTCTTTGCGTTGCAAACATATGCACAAATTTATAATACCCTGTACCACATTGATAGTGTAGGGTATACAAATTTCAATTTTTTACTGCAAAAGATAAAAGGAAAAAGACGCAATAATTTTCCCAACATAAAGGTTCTTTCACTTAAGTCCCTTTGCAGTTTTCTAAATATAAACAAGGTCAATCAAACAAAAATAAAAGACTTAGCATCATAAGAATGTATCACTTCACAGAGCACAATCGAAACCATCTCCATCGATTTTTTAAACCAAGCTTAACATTCAACAACTATTGCATACTCCCTTTTGTTATTAGCTCTCTGCGCCACGTGTAAACAATGCAAATCCCCACCCCCAATGTTAAAAGTGCAACTGCGGAGCAATGAGAAATAATAGTTAAACGGGTCTATAGCACATAGACACAGAGAGTATGTGGAGAGTGGTCTTGTGTTTATCGAAGACAATAAAAAAACACACAACAGAATGCAAAAAACAGCATATGAATTCAAAACAATAACAACAACAAAGGTAATGTTTTGGAGAAGGTACCAACGGCAGTGAAACTCGCATAAACAGGTGCATATATGTGCATACAAATCGACACGTGAATAGATATAAACGTATGTATATATGTACATATTGGTAGTATGTATGTTTGTACTACAAATGAAAACATGTATGATAAGTAGAAATGTAGTCATCATAAACACCAACAACAGCAGCAGCCGCACTGACCGGCCAGCAGTGAATCAAGTCATATTTCTCTTTGTATAACAGAGCAAAAATAAGCACCGGCCATTGATATGGGTTTGGGGGTGGGGACGGGGACGGGGGCAGTTGAGCGATTGTTTGAAACAGCAACTAATATAACAATGAATAATAGCAATTCTACTTTTGTTCATTTATAAAGAAATGTCATAAATATTGGACAAATGAAATGCCAACGGATTGACTACTGCATCTTTTGGAAAACTATTGCAACTATTTGGAAGAATCGAAAAATTCTGATATATGCATGAAAATAGGCTAATAACAGTTCGCACTGGCAAACTAAATGATTGAGTTATTAAAATAAAACAAGTAAAAATGCATTTAGTTCGGCCGGGCCAAACTTTGGATACCCACCACCTCGGATATATACATTTGTGTACCCCATTTCGTCACAATCCGGTGAAAATTGGATAACTTAAGCACCCAAATTCGGCACGGACATTGAGTGGTCTAATATATATCTCACTATTCAATTTTGTAGAACAAAATTTTGTTCTTTTGGCAGATATATCCAATTATAAACCGATCTGAACCATATTAAGTTCGGATATCGTGAGGCTCAGAAAAACTCACTGTTTAAAATTTTAGCGAAATCGGGTAATAAATAAAGCTTTAATGGGCTTCAGTCCCCTTATCGGCAGATCGGTCTATATGGCAGCTATATCTAAATATAGTCCGATCAGAACCATATTTCAGTTGGGAGGTCTTTACCTACTCACTGTCTTTAATTTCACCGAAATCGGGTAATAAATAAAGCTTTTATTGGGTTCAGACCCCCTTATCGGCAGATCGGTTTACATGGTAGCTATATCTAAATATAGTCCGAACTGAACCATATTTAGGTCGGGTGTCAGGAGACTAAAAACAAGTCAATCTTTCAAATTTTAGCCAAATCGGTTAAAAAATAAATCTTCTATGGGCTTCAGACCCTTAATTGGCAGATCGGTCTACATGACAGCTACATCTAAACATAGTCCGATCAGAACCATATTTAGGTTGGATGTTGGGAGATCTTAACCTACTCACTGTTTCAAATTTCAGTGAAATCGGGTAATAAATAAAGCTTTTATTGGGTTCAGACCCCTTATCGGCAGAACGGTCTTTATGATAGCTATATCTAAATATAGTCCAAACTGAATCATAAAAGCAACTCACTGTTTAAAATTTTTGCGAAATCGGTTAAAAAATAAAGCTTCTATGAGCTTCAGACCCTTTATCGGCAGATCAATCTATATGACAGCTATATCTAAATGTAGTCCGATCAGAACCATATTTCAGTTGGGAGGTCTTAACCTACTGACTGTCTCAAAATTCATCTAAATCGGGTAATAAAGCTTTTATTGGGTTCAGACCCCTTATCGGCAGAACGGTCTATGTGATAGCTATATCTAAATATAGTCCAAATTGAATCATAAAAGCAACTCACTGTTTAAAATTTTTGCGAAATCGGTTAAAAAATAAAGCTTCTATGAACTTCAGACCCTTTATTGGCAGATCAATCTATATGACAGCTATATCTAAATATAGTCCGATCCATATTTGGGTCAGATGTCGGGAGGCTTAAAATAACCAACTGTTTTAAAATTCAGCGAAATCGGGTAATAAATAAAGCTTTAATGGCCTTCAGACCCTTTATCGGGAGATCGGTCCATATGGCAGCTATATCTAAATATGGTCCGATTTGGCCCGTTCAATAACTTAACCAGCGTGCATCAAAAAGACGTATCTGTGCCATATTTCAGCTCAATATGTAAATTTTTGAAGGCTCTAGAGTGATTACAACAGACGGACAGACACACGGACATCGTTAAATCGTCTTAGAATTTTGCGAATATATATATACTTTGCAGGGTCGAAAATTGATATTTCGATGTGTTGCAAATGGAATGACTAAATGAATATACCCCCTATCCGACGGTAGTGGGCATAAAAAAGACTCATTCATAACCTCATACAATTAATTCACAGGACTGCAGCAATTACGTAATCAACATATTACATACGTATATCGTCACCTTACATGCAGGAATAACATCAAATTAAAAAACAATCCTACCTTTATTCCACTAATACATTTAATTGCATTGTTATACCACAGGAAAATGAATTTACATCAACAGAAAGTAATTTTAATATTTAATCGGGGACTAGTCTTTCTATCAGACAAACGCTTAAAATCTTATTTTGATACTGCGAAAACATTTAAAGATAATAGTTTAAGGCTTCTCCTCTGTTGCATTTTGAAAACTGAAAGTGACTATATATGTATGTATGCACATATATGTATATACACTCATACTTACTTATTTAATCGCCACGTGCTTAAACTACTATTACCCGATCATATAAGCTGTCATTTTCTGCAATGAGGAGCATTGCATTGAAAAATGCAACTCTGCAAACAAATATCAGAAAATCTCAACTTTAGGAAGTTAAATAATTTTTACTTTTGACGTCTAAAAACACTACTTCACGTGTGGCAGCACTGAATGACGCTCGCTTTCAAGCGTCAAAGTTAACAACTGTGACAAGTAATAATAAACCGATCTGGGATCTTGACGTCTAGAGCCTCTAGAGGGCGCAATTCTTATCCGATTGGAAAGAAATTTTGCACGACGTGTTTCGCTATGACTTCCAACAACTGTGCCAATTATGGCTCAAATCGGTCCATAACCTGATATAGCTGTCATATAAACCGATCTGGGGTCTTGACTTCTTGAGCCACTAGAGCGTGCAATTGTTATCCAATTTGGCTGAAATTTTGCATGACGTGTTTTGTCATGATTTCCAACAACTGTGCCAAATATGGTTCAAATAAGTCTATAACCTTATATAGCTACCATATAAACCGGACTGGGATTTTGACTTCTTGAGCCACTAGAGGTCGCAATTACTGTCTGAAATTTTGTACGACGAACCCTCTCATGACCATCAACATACGTGTTTTTTATGGTCTGCATCGGTCTATAGCCCGATACAGCTCCCATATAGACCGCTCTTTCTATTTTACTTCATGAGCTCCCAAAGGGCGCAATTCTTATTCGAATTGGCTGAAATTGTACACAGGTTTGGAGATAATTACAATTTTCTTTTTTTGACTAAGAAGAGATGTCGGGAAAAGAACTCGACAAATGCGATCCATGGTGGAGGGTATATAAGATTCGGCCCGGCCGAACTTAGCACGCTTTTACTTGTTGAAATTACAAATGACATGTCTGATCGTGTAATAGCAGCTTTAGTACGTCTAGCGATGTCAGTCTGTGTGTTGAAAGTATATTATCATCTTCCTTTCTAAATTTTCCATGACTAAATTTGAAGTAGATTGTTCGAAATTCTGAAAAGGCTAAATCGGGTGTTTGTTTAGATATAGATCATATATAAGACGATTTTCATATTTGACTTTTTGAATCTCATAATTAGCACGTTATGTCCTTAACAATTCTTATATAAACGGATCTTCCGATATGATCACTTCAGTGGCTTAAGGCAAAAATTCCTCTTCGAACTTAAAAAAAAAATTATGAGTTTAAGACCTTAAATTGGGTCATCGGATTACAAAGCGTCTAACGTTTGACCCATCTGGGCCATATTTAGTATAGATAGCAACCTAATGTAAATCACTGATCCAAATCGGATAATAAAAAAGCATTATTCGAGCTTAAGAACCAATATTGGAGAATCAGTCTATACGACAGCTATGTGCAAATTTGGTCCCGTATGAACCAGATAATGTACCGTAAACAGCTGAATACAATTTTTGCTCGCGAAGTGCACTATCTATCAACAAGTTTTGGTTGTGTGTGTGTGCATTATAGTTAAAAAACATAACACACACAAACAACAAGAAATGGCACGGACTAGTAACATACTCAAAATCAGCGTTGCACTAATCACTGATTTTGACAGATAGTGCATTCAATATTTTGTTGTTGGGCAACTGCCACTACCTGTAAAGCCGTACTAGTAACCTGATGTAGCTACCATATAAACCGATCGCCCGATTTGACTTCTTAAGCCTGTAGAGGCTGGTTTTTTATGACTTCTAATAGTCACGACAAGTCCGATCCATATCGGTCCACAACGTCTCAAATGCAATCCATGGTGGAGGGTATATACAGCTGCGGTCAAAAAAACAGCAGCGCAAAATAATAAAACATTTTAACTAAAAAAACATTATAATTTGTTTTAAAAATATAAAATATATTTTCATAGATTTAAAGGAATGTGTGTTCTTATGCCATTATGTTCCTTTTTTTATTGTTCACTGCTATAATTTTGACTGCCTTTATATAGCGATAAAAGATGCACAATAACTCCAAGATGTGCAACAATTATTCCAATTGCTTATTTATTTTTGCACTGAAGTAAAATAATGGCAAGTAGGTAAGGTGAGGCAAGGTAGTCAGATAGGAAGGAAATCCCCGTTAATAAACAATTTCAATAAAGTCTAGTCTCTAAGTTACGGTAGCCCCACGAATTTTGAGATAAATTTCTGAAAGACAACAATTTGATACACATATATGTATTTATACCCACCGCCGAAGGATGGGGGTATATTCATTTTGTCATTCCGTTTGCAACACATCGAAACATCCATTTCCGACTTTATAAAGTATATAAATTCTTGATCAGCGTAAAAATCTAAGACCATCCGTCCGTCGGTCTGTTGAAAACACGAAACAGTCTTTAAAAATGGAGATCTTGAACTGAAACTTTGCACAGATTCTTTTTTTTGTCCATAAGCAGGTTAAGTACGAAGATGGAATATATCGGCCTATATCTTGGTATAGCTCCCATATAGACCAATCCATCGATTTAGGGTCTTAGGGGCATAAAAGCCACATTTATTATCCGATTTTGCTGAAATTTGGGACAGTGAGTTGTGTTAGGCCCTTCGACATCCTTCGTCAATTTTGCTCAGATCGGTCCAGTTTTGGGTATATCTGCCATATAGACCGATCCTACGATTTGGTGTCTTAGGCCCATAAAAGCCACATTTATTATCCGATTTTGCTGAAATTGGAGACAGTGAGTTGTGTTAGGCCCTTCGACATCCTTGGTCAATTTGGCTCAGATCGGTTCAGATTTCGATATAGCTGCCATATAGACCGATTCTCCGATTTAGGGTCTTAGACCCATAAAAGCCACATTTATCATCCGATTTTGCTGACATTGGGGACGGTGAGTTGTCTTAGGCCCTTCGACATCTTTCTTCAATTTGGCCCTGATCGGTTCAGATTTGGATATAGCTCCCATATAGACCGTTTTCTCTATTTAAGGTTTTGCGCCCATAAAAGACGCATTTATTGTCCGATGCCGCCGAAATTTGGGACCGTTAAGCGCCTTGACATACATCTGCAATTTGGCACAAATCGGTCCAGATTTGGATATAGCTGACATATAGACCGATCTCTCGGTTTTAGGTTTTGGGCCCATAAAAGGCGCATTTATTGTCGGGTGTCGCTGAAATTTGAGACAGTGGGTTAAGATAGGTTATTCGAAGTCCTTCTTCAATTTGGTCCAGATTTGAATATAACTGCCATATAGACCGATTTAAGGTTTTGGGTCCATAAAAGACGCATTTATTGTACGATTTCGCAGAATTTTGGGACAGTGCTTTGTGTTAGGCTCTTCGAAATTTTTCTGCAACTTGGCCCAAATCGGCCCATATTTGGATATAGCTGCCATGTAGACCGATATCTCGATTTAAGGTCTTGGCCCCATTCATTGATGACTGTCCGATTACCATTTTTTGGAAAAATTCATTTTTTTATTAACCTATGAAATATTAAATATTTGAAGCCGCTCTTTAACTACGGTTCACTGTTATTTTATCCCAAGGTCAATTTCCTAACTTTCAACCATATTTTGAACTTAATTTTAGATTTTTGTTCTAATAAAAAGGCGCAAAGACAAGGATTTATTAATCTACTATTTAAAATAAAAAAAAACCCCTTAATATGAAGGAAAATCAGCAAAAAGAATGTTTCCTTAAAAAGTTGGACAATTTATCATCTTTAAACTAAGTTTGCTAATCTTTGGCTCGAATCTTTAAAATTCGGACAAAATTTTTTTCAGTGAAGGTTACGCTCTACAT
Source organism: Stomoxys calcitrans (assembly GCF_963082655.1). NCBI lineage: Eukaryota > Metazoa > Arthropoda > Insecta > Diptera > Muscidae > Stomoxys > Stomoxys calcitrans. The sequence continues at coordinate 268,371,216 of NC_081552.1, read as the reverse complement.
ATTGCAAATTTTTCAAATTTTGCCCATGAACATTCCACTAAGCAACAGGGACAAACTTCTCACCTGCAGTCCGATTTAAGTTTAAGCTCAATGCTAAGGGGCCTCCTTTTTATAGCCGAGTCCGAACCGTGTGCCACAGTGCGACCTCACAAATGTTGCCAGCATTAGGAGGGGAAAGCCACCGCTGAAAATTTTTTCTGATGGTGTCGCCAGGATTCGAACCCAGGCGTTCAGCGTCATAGGCGGACATGCTAACCTCTGCGCGACGGTGGGCTAAGGAAAGTAACATATACTTATGTACAAATGTATATGTTTGTATTTATTCCCGCACGTCATGACAATCTAAATCGATTTCGCCATGTCCGTCCGTCTGTAGAAATCAGGGTAGTAATCAAACGAATTTGACTTCTTGAGCCCTTTGAAGAGCTTCATTTTTGCCCTAATCGGCTGAAATTTAATAACTTATCGGCAAATTCTAAGAACTTATGTCCAAGACACCATCCGTCTAAAATCAAGTTCGAGCTTTCGGAATTTAGAGACAAAATCGCAAAGTTGTTTAATATTGGTCCAAAAACAAAATTTTATCGCGAACACCCGTAAAAAACCTTATAAATTGATCCACCCTAAATGTACATTTATGTCCCACAACTCCCACACCAACTTTAGCCCTGATGGGTCCATCAATAGGTAAAGACCTCATATAAAACGATTTGACTACTTTCTGAAAAATGGCACGTTAAGTGTGTCGTACAAAACTCATAGCAAAAAGCGCTCAGGTGGGTGCATGAATCGATGTAGCTCCCATATAAAACAGTCAACCGATGTTATATATTGAGCCCCTATATGCTAAAATTGTATTAATTTTTAGCAGGATCCATTGTAAGGCAGTCCACATCAGGCCGATTTTAGCGCGCTTTTACTTGTAGTGAATTGGACAATGTTCCTTGTTTAAAGGTGCTCGTATGGAATTGTTTGAAACTTTCGGGGAAGTATCATAAGGTTAAGATTACCAGAACTAGTGCATATTCAGCAAGCCATTGAATATGCACTAGTTTGAATGTGCTTTATGTAGGTAAAAAAAACCTCGTAACCAATTGTCTTGTACAGCATGGGATACTAACATATGCCACTGGTTCATCCGCACCAACACAATTTTAGTTAGTCAAAGTTAGCTTATTCAAGTTCTCTCAGTTCTTCTTCTATACACAAACCCTCTCATTTGTAACAGTGCTTGGTGACAGTCAGATAGTGAGAACAAACATCACAATCACCTGTTTTCTTTTCGTTAGTCCCTTAGACTTTGCTTCTCCATCCTCATAGCATGAAATACAAAAGCAATGAGGAATAACGATACACCACTCTTCATGCAAAGTGTTGGATAGAGTACCACAAAAAACCTCTTAACATATGATTGAGCCGGGATGAGAATACCAGATCTATTTTTGGTGAGTGAAGATTCTGTTTTGGCTTTATGCTCATCACATGGTCATCTGGGATAGTATCATTTTCGCATTAGTAAGTGTTTTGAAAAGATGTTATTTAGTGAGTTGATACTAAACACGGCAAAAAAAAAACAGATAAGTTGAATAACTATCCCCCCTTATCCGCACGGTCTGTGTTGTTCTCAGCTGTTGTGAGTTCTTAGTAAGTGTATGTGGTTGTTTGTTATTGTAGCACAACAGTCATTCGCACAAACACACCCTCACATTGTGGCACTCACACACATGTATTGCAACACGCTCTTCTTTCTATTAGAAGCAGCAGCAGCAGCAGTGAAAATAACACAAAATAACAGCCAGCCAGCCAGCCAACAAAGCATTGGAGAACAAAACATTCATTGCCGTATGGACGAACGTACATACGACGTACACAACAACACTAACACAATGACACTTTATACCGTTTTTATTCCATACGGAGCAGCAAACGTGCGAACAACGTACGGGTATTATGGTATTGTGTGTGCTGCTGTTTAGTATTAAAGTGTTACTCAGCATATAAGCACACAACGACCGAAGTGTAAGCATATTATTTTGAAAAACAGAAAAACAATTATAATTCTAAAAACAAGCGAGCCCAATCTACAGCCAAAGCGTGAAATGCCACAAAGAATATTCGTGACAAAATCGCAGTGAGCTGTAATGCCAATAAAAAACGATTCAACTACAATATTTGGCTGAAATTGACAGATAACAAAGACATTTCCATATATCCAACACAAACTGGTGGTGCTGCTGCCGCTGCCGCCGTTGTGCCATAGGTTCAGAGCAACCAACCAACCGTACGTAGCAACGATATTGTACAACTCTGCTTTTTCATGGTAACAAAGAAAGCTCGCCCATCATCACTCGGCGTAAAATAAGAACGCAATAAAGGCTAACATTTATTTGTTGTTGGATATTTTTTATCGTTTCTGTTGTTGCGCTGCTGAATGTTTTGCATCTCCTGGAGAACCCACAAACATAATTTCGACTCACTCGCTCACACACATGCATCGCTGTATTTGAATGCATAGTCACTAACACATTAGCGCAATACCTCGTCCATATGCTGTACCGTTTGGCTAGCGTGTGGGGATAAGAAAACACAACAATTTCTACCTCTACTTAAGCCTAAGGAGAATAAAAAAAACACATTGTCTGCAACTTTTTGTTGTAGTGGTAACAACAACACAGTCGTTTCGCATCCCACACATAACAGCAAACACATCAAGTGGCATTGGTGACATTTAAAATCATATCACCGCTCTCCCGTCTCCGTAGCCAGAGTTGTATACACTAAGGCAAATGAAAGAGAGCAAAATGAAACCGACTACAGAACAAACCGTTAATTCCAGAAGATCATCAGGTGCAAATTCAAATGCTTCGAATGGATCAACAACAACTGCTGCAGGGGCTACCTCTACAGAGTTGCCAACAAAAAAGGTACATAATTATAAATAGTAGTAAATGTAAGAAATTGTCTAAATAATTCAATGTACTGCTACGTTTGTAAAAATAACTGATATATTTTTTCGCATTATTAGAATGTTGGGTACATATTAAGAACAAATGCAAATTTGCATGCTGGGCATACTTTTCTTATATCAATGAATGTTGTCTAATACAAGTTTAAGCTCAATGATAGGAACCCTCCGAGACCGAACGGCTTGCCGCAGAGCGACACCACTTTAGTGGTAATGTAAATACCTTGCAAGTATACCCAACATTAGGAAGGGGTAACCACCGCTGTTTTTTTCGCGAGATTTGAGTCCAGGCGTTCTACGTCAAAGGCGGACATCAGGATGCACTTGTAAAACCCCGTTTACACTGCTCATTAAATCCGGATTTAAGGCCCTCGTCAGCTGATTTTAAAAAGGGAAAAACAGATGATCGAGCCATTAAATCCGGATTTAAAGAGCAGTGTAAACGGAGTTGAAGGTGAGGTCATGCAAACAGCTGAGTAAAATTTGTATACCCTCCACCATAGGATGGGGGGTATACTAATTTCGTCATTCTGTTTGTAACTACTCGAAATATTCGTCTGAGACCCCATAAAGTATATATATTCTTGATCGTCGCGACATTTTATGTTGATCTAGCCATGTCCGTCCGTCTGTCTGTCGAAAGCACGCTAACTTCCGAAGGAGTAAAGCTAGCCGCGTGAAGTTTTGCACAAAGTTCTTATTAGTGTAGGTCGGTTGGTATTGTAAATGGCCCATATCTGTCCACGTTTTGATATAGCTACCATATAAACCGATCTTGGGTCTTGACTTCTTGAGCCTCTAGAGTGCGCAATTCTTATCCGATTGGAATGAAATTTTACACGACGTGTTTTGGTATGGTATCCAACAACTGTGCCAAGTGTGGTTCAAATCGGATGATAACCTGATATAGCTGCCATATAAACCGATCTTGGGTCTTGACTTCTTGAGCCTCTAGAGGGCGCAATTCTTATCCGATTTTAATGAACTTTTGCACGACGTGTTTTGTTATTATATCCAATAACTGTGCAAAGTATGGTTCAAATCGATCCATTACCTGATATAGCTTTCATATAAACCGATCTTGGGTCTTGACTTCTTGAGCCTCTAGAGTGCGCAATTCTTATCCCATCGGAATGAAATTTTGCACGTAGTATTTTGTTATGATATCCAACAACTGTGCCAAGTATGGTTCAAATTGGTTCATAACCTGATATAGCTTTCATATAAACAGATCTGGGAACTTGACTTCTTGAGCTTCTACAGGACGCAATTCCTATCCGATTTGGCTGAAATTTTGCATGACGTATTTTATTATGACTTTCAACAACTGTTTCAAAGGTTCAAATCGGTTCATAACTTGATACAGCTGCCATATAAACTGATCTGGGATCTTGATTCTTGAGCCTCTAGAGGTCGCAATTATTATCCGATTTGCCTGAAATTTTGTACGTCGGATTCTCTCATGACCATCAACATACGTGTTTATTATGGTCTGAATCGGTCTATAGCCCGATACAGCTCCCATTTAAATCTCTCTCTCTATTTTACTTCTTGAGGCCCCAAAGGGTGCAATTCTTATTCGAATTGGCTGACATTTTACACAGGTCTCTAACATATAATTTAATTGCAGAGCAAATCTTTTCTTATATCCTTTTTTGCCTAAGAAGAGATGCCGGGAAAAGAACTCGACAAATGCAATCGATGGTGGAGGGTATATAAGATTCGGCCCGGCCGAACTAAGCACACTTTTACTTGTTTTAATCTAATTTTCGATTATTTATGTTAATAACTACAAAAGGTAATGTTTCACCGTGACCAACCTCAGTTCTTTGTATTCAGCAATTGTGTCCATATCTATTGATTCTAAGAAGTGGTTTCCATATGCATCGTTTTCCAAACAAGAGGCTGTCATGTTCTTGATGTGGCATGTCCATAGAATTTGTACTATTTCTATTTTTCACCGCTTTCGAGTACTTAAACAGGTTTCTAGGCACTCAAATTGTATTAAAACATGTAATTTATATGTACAAAACAAATATTTTATAATAGCGTCAATATCTTAAGTACAAAGCTCAACAACACTTCAGGTGCGATGACAAGAATACAAATGTGACGCTGTCAATTCTTAATAGCCTCCTTTGTCTAGTATTGAATTGATACCAAGTAGTATTAAAAATCTTTGCCAATGACGCGAATAAAATAATACCAGGCGGTATTGGCAAAGTACCGTCATTTTTCTATCAGTGTAGTATTTGAGAAGTATAAATAAAACTAACAAATCCATATCGTTTATACTGCGTTTGTGATCATTTATATGACAGTCAGCTGTTGTGTGTTGAAATATACGAGTGTACACGTGTATTCTGTACGAATATTCATACGCAGTAGTCTAGGAGGAGACAACGAAAATCATTGAGTTAAAAAGTGATAAAAGGAAAAGTAATAACGATTTTGGTATTCAGTAGCCACTTTTAACGATTATCGGCATCATACAAATCAGCTGTTTTTGTTAATACATAGAAAATCGTTTTTCCGAAAGACGGAAAATTTGTTGGTGTTTACTTTAACGAGAAGAAAAAATAATTATTTACAGTGGCTTTTAAGTATTTTTCTTCAAATATTTCGGATATGTGTGCACAATCAATTAATAACCTTGCTTTTCTTTCTTAAAGTTTTTTCTATTTGCCTGTTAGGGCGAATTTTATTTCACAATTGTTCATGTGTTTCTCTTTCGAGACGAGCAATGGAAAAGGAAACCCAGAGATCACCACACACTTGCTTTTCGTTATATGAAAAAAGCCGCAAAAGTTTTTTATGAATTAATTGGTATTGATAGCACTTTTCCTAAATAATTGTGTAAATTTTACTTACATTTTTGGTGTTTTTAAATTAAAATAAAAAGCATTTCAAGCTATTCGTATTTTAGGGTAGAGTTGCAATTCTGCAACTTATAACGAAAATCGTTAAGTTAAATTTAGCGACAAAAAACGAGCAAAGCGAGCACTAACGATTATGCTATTGTCTTATTACTAAAACAAGAGAAAAATACTCCAAAGCTAGTGTAAATAATAATTTTTATTTGTCCCCGTTAAGTAAACACCAAATAATTGGCCGTCGTGTATTTGACGATTTTCTATTGGTTAGCGAAAACAGCGGATTTTAAAAACTTCGAATATCGTTAAAAGTGGCTACTGAATACCAAGTTCGTTAACTTTTCTTTTCCACTACTGTAGTGGGATTCTGTAAATTATTGGAACAAAAATCGTTTAGTTAAAAAGCGATAACAGACGATTTTGGTGTCCAGTCGTTACTTCAAACGATAATCGAAATGATTTAAATCAGCTGTTTTCGTTAATGACTTGTTATTTTCAGCAAACTTTTTGCTACGAGTGTATATATAAAAAATAATGCGAGCGAGCTTAGTCGCATTTTGAAATGTGTGTCCATGGATAGCTTCTTTACAGTAACATTCCACAAATTAAAATATCTCTGCCAACAAAATGCCTAAGGTAATCAAAACAATCTTAAAAGGCATTAAGTTCGGCCGGGCCGAAATTTGGATACTCACCACCTCGGGTATATATGTAAAACCACATTTCGTCACAATCCGGTGAAAATTGGATAACTTATGCACCCAAATTCGGCACGGGCATGGAGTGGTCTAATATATATCTCACTATATATCCAATTATAAACCGATCGGAACCATATTAAGGTCGGATATCGTGAGGCTCAGAAAAACTCACTATTTCAAATTTTAGCGAATTCGGGTAATAAATAAAGCTTTTATGGGCTTCAGTCCCCTTAGCGGCAGATTGGTCTATATGGCAGCTATATCTAAATATAGTACTATCAGAACCATATTTAGGTCGGATGTTGGGAGGTCTGAACCTACTCACTGTTTCAAATTTCAGCGAAATCGGGTAATTAATAAAGCTTTTAATGGCTTCAGACCTCTTATCGGCAGATCGGTCTATATGGTAGCTATATCTACATATAGTCCGAACTGAACCATATTAAGGCCCGGTGTCAGAAGGCTACAAATAACTCACTGTTTCAAATTTTAGCGAAATCGGTTAGAAAATAAAGCTTCTATGGCCTTCAGGCCCTTTATCGGCAGATCGGTCTATATGACAGCTATATCTAAATATAGTCCGATCTGTACCATATTTACTTCAGATGTCGGGAGGCTTAAAATAATCAACATTTTTTTTTTACTTCAGCGAAATCGGGTAATAACTTTTATGGGCTTCAGAACCTTTATCGGGAGATCGGTCTAATGGCAGCTATGTCTGAATTTGGACCGATATAATTTACGTCAGATGACGGGAGGTTTAAAATAACCCACTGTTGCAAATTTCAGCAAAATCGGGTAATAAATAAAGCTTTTATGGTCTTCAGACCCTTTATCAGGAGATGTATATCTAAATATAGTCCGATCTGAACCATATTTACGTTAGATGTCGGGAGGCTTTAAATAGCCAACTGTTTTTTTTTTAATTTCAGCGAAATCGGGTACTAAATAAAGGTTTTTATGGGCTTCAGAACTTTTATCGGAAGATCGGTCTATATGGCAGCTATGTCTAAATTTGGACCGATCTAATCCAAATTTACGTCAGATGTTGGGAGGCTTAAAATAACCCACTGTTGCAAATTTCAACGAAATCGGGTAATAAATAAAGCATTTATGATCTTTAGACCCTTTATCAGGAAACCGGTCAATATGGTAGCTATATCTAAATATAGTCCGATCTTAACCATATTCATGTTAGTTATCGGGAAGCCTTAAACTACTCACTGTTTCAAATTTCAGCAAAATCGGATGAAAAATAAGTTTTTTGGGCATTAGACCCTTTATCGAAAAATCAGTCTATAAAGCAGCTATATCCAAATATGGTGCGATTTGGCCCGTTCTAGAAATTAAGCGTGCATCCAAAATACGTATATGTGCCAAATTTCAGCTCAATATTTAAATTTTTGAAGACTCTAGAGCGATTACAACAGACGGACGGACAGACACACGATCCGAAATATATATACTTTGTAGGGTCGGAAATTGATATTTCGATGTGTTGCAAACGGAATGAGTGAATGAATATAGCCCCTATCCTCCGGTGGTGGGTATAATAAATAACAGGCAAAGGGAAAAAATAGGAAAACATTTTTTCCGCAGATTTTTGTACTTAAAACAGCAGATTTAGTTTGCTGATTTAGCTGACCGAAACGTTTGCTAATACAGCAGTAATGTCTGCTTTCCCATTTTCAGTAGGCAAAACTCCTGTTTTACATATTATTATTACACATGTACTATTGTATTATAGCAATTATAACCTTCAACAAGTTCGCTATACTAGCCACTTTGTAATCTGATGCTTCTCTGCGAAAAAGTAAAAATGAATTGAATGATTTTTGAAACACACTTTCCACTGTTCTTATGGCAATAAGACTTTTTCTTCAACTAACACACGCACATACGTATGCATATGCATACATATTAACCCTTATGCTGAAGCTGACACAGGCACACACAAACTAATGGAAAAGCGTGCTATTAAGACTAGTCGTTATGGCACATTCGCTGCTTATTCAAATCAAACACTCATACACATGTAAAAATTAACTCTTAAGTGCACTTTCGTGTGTGGCTGTACTAACGTCTGCATGTGTAGGCGTGTAAATAAATACTTGTTACGCAAATCAACTGCAAAGCGAATTTCACAACTATTGTCCGTCGTTTTTGAGACAAGCTGGCAAAGAAAGAAAAGAGGTACTCATTGAAAAGCATGCAATTGTATTGCATGCATGTCTCTTTAAAACGGGTTGTGAAGAGTAAGCAAGTGAGCTTTCCTATGCCGACTGCAAATGGATGGAATATAAGACCAGACCATAGACCATACAAGAAAAAGCGTTTGTGAAATATATAGCCTTTGCGAAAGTACAGCTGTGCAAAGTATGGTTCGAATCGGTCTATATCCATATAAACATATCCTGACTTCCTGAGCCAATAGGGGGTGCAATTCTTATCCGATTTGGCTGAAATTTTGCATGTCTTGTTTTGTTATGACTTCGAACAATTGTGCCAAATATGCTTCAAATCGGTTAATAACCTGATAAAGCTGTCATATAAACTGATCTGAGATCTTGACTTCTTGAGCCTCTAGAGGGCGCAATTATTATCCGATTTGGCGATTTTGTACAAATATGGTCTGAATCGGTCTATAGCCTGATACAGCTCGCCCATAAACCGATCTTCCCAATTTACTTCTAACCCCTAAAGGGTTCAGTTCTTATACGATTCGATCGCAATCGGGCCATAACTTGATATAGCTCCAATAGAATAGCAATTCTTTTCTTTTATTCTTTGTTTGGCTAAAAAAGAGATACCGGGAAAAGAACTCGACAAATACGATTCATGGGGGAGAGTTTATAACAAGATATATTCATTAACAGGTAGTGGCAGTTGCCCAACAAGAAAATATTGAGGGCATTATCTGTCAAGATCAGTGATTAGTGCATCCTTGAATTTGTATATGTTACTAGTTCGCGCCATTGTTCATTATTTGTGTGTTATGATTCTTAAATATAATACACACACACACACACCCAAAACTCGTTAACAGATTCGCGAAAAAAATTGTGCTCAGCTGTTTACGGTACACTACCTGGTAATTATGTCATGCAGTGTAGTTAGTAAGCAATAAGCCTTAGAAAAAGGTGCGTCTTTTGATGATTTTTTTTTTGTGAAGATGTTAAGTTTAAAAAAAGAATTTTTCTAAAAATAATAATTGGACAGTCGCCTGTGAAGAAAAATAAGAATCTATGAGCGATTGAAATTGGAAACGAAAGATCTTTTCCGTAAGTAATTAGGCAATTAAATTTAAAGATAGCATCTTTATTTTAAAGTTTTGGTTCGTTGGCTCGTTTTCATTGTTAAATAAGGAAAATCATAGATAAATCGTCCACCCACTTAAGAGTTTATTTGGTGTGTGTCTAGCACTGGACCTCTCATAGATATTTGTGTGACATGTGCCCCGCCACAGTGCCCGTTTATGATTCCTGCCAAAGTGCTCAGTGACCTATTATCGACAGCAAGCAATTCATCCCTCCTTCTCTGGGCGTCAATAGGCCATATAATTTTGGTAATATGGCATCCATGTATAGACTTCCAATCCAAACCACGACCTTTCCATTATCGATCCCTCTACTAGTTTTGGTAGTTTGACAAATATCGCGTATACAAAGACCTGACCGGTTCACCCAGCGAGGATGAGCGCTTCCGTTTTAATGTCTACCAATTCAACGCTGATTCCAATTGCGGCTGTCGTAATCGCATAGATCTTGGCTTACAAGACCGATGACTCGCCCAGCAATCTCTATAGGCATTACATAGAACATCTCTATTGTATATGCGGCCAATATACTTACGGGTGTGCGAGTGTTGCGCGAGCTTAGAACTGCCAACTTCGCATTTTATGCGAATGCATATCAGGCCTTCTTCGCTATACCCAGTAGTCCAGGCTACCAGTTCCAAACCTATTTGTTCACTAGTTCCAAAGCAATCTGGACTAGTTTCACTTTTGTTTATTTTCATTGTAAACAACTGCTGAATTTAACATGGGTTTGTTATTGGAGTAACAAATTTACCCTGGAAGCTGTACTTCCGCGTATTCCAACAAACTAGTTCCGTAATTGATTTATTGTGTACCTGTACCTGTTGCCACTGCGGTAAATAGCATGACATCATTACCAGGCTGTGTACGAAAAATGCCGCGAACAACTAACATACACAAAATCAGAGTTGCCCTTATCACTGATTTTGACAGATAGTGCACTCAATACTTTGTTGTTGGGCAACTGCACCTACCTGTAAATGAATATATCTTGCTGCACTGTGTCTTGTGCCAAAGTCAATTTCCTAATTATCAACGATATTTTGACTCTCATTTTATACACTCATAGAAAAAAGTTTGATGAAAATAGCAAACACTGTCTGCTGAATATTAGCAGTTTATTTTGCTGCTATTGTATCAGTAGTTCTGCTATTACAGCAGTAGTACTGCAATTTCAGAGTAGCAGGCTTACTGCTGAAAAGTATGTTGTTTGCTGAAAATGACTGCTGCTTCATTATGAAGGGGATGTTAGTAGAAAAAAATATAGCACATATCTAAATGTGTGTCTCAGGCTGTGTGTCGAATGGTAGCAAGGTTGCAGGGGTGGTAAAAATATGATGTTAAGTGTGGTGAATAATTTTTGAGTAGTCCAGGTACTAGTAAGATTTTTGACAGCACAGTAAATTTTGACGTTTCACAGAGCAAAGTCCCATGTCAGTAATTGTAAATTCATTTGCGTTTTGGTCACCATCTTGCGTGCGGCTTTACTTAGCCGCCTACATTGTGGGCAGACGTCACTAAATTTAAATGACTTATTTCGCATAAAATAAGTTAAGTAAGAACCATGACACACACAAACATCGAAAAATGGCGCAAACTAGAAACATACTCATAATCAGAGTTGCACTAATCACTGATTTTGACTGATAGTGCACTCAATATTTTGTTGTTGGGCAGCTGCCACTACCTGTAAATGAATGTATCTTGAATTTTGTGTTTGTAGTTTATTGAAATGATGGTTCCGCCGTTTAGTTATTTTTCCATAACGGCGTCAATAGTTTGTTTACCTGGCATGAGTTTTGTTCATCATTTTCATGTAAAAACATCTCCATATCCATATCTCCATATCCATATCTCCATATTGCAAGGTTCGCAGTAATGGAAAATATTTTTGAAAAATTTTCGTTACGCAAACAATTATTATTTTCTGACTTTTCCCTGTATTATTATGTGGCGCGCACATCTGGTTTACTTTTGATTTTTGATAAACGTCAAAATTTGTCAATTTTTTCTCACGACGCCCTACGTCATTTTTACATCTCACCATAGGAGATTGCTATCATTCGACCCACGCTCTATGCAAATTTTTTCATGTTAGGTTACCATACTTTTAGTAAAATTCTATGCAAGTTGTTGTCAACGTAGCGAATTTTCATGAAAATGTGGCAACATTTTCGGTGAGAAATATGCAATGAGAAGAGAACATTGAGAGTGACGCTGCCAAAATATAATAGATTCTATTTCAGCGTCATGACGCTAGACTGTGACTTTGGTCGCGGTGGTTTTTTGCATTCCCATATAAACAACAACTTGACGCTGACTCTTGAATCTTTGATTGGGTTTAGACTCTAAGTCGATAGAGACAATATGGGAGAGAAGCATTAATGTGATAGTAATATGCGAGACAAACTATCTGGGGAATCGTCTATCCCTAAAACGGGAGAAATATGAAAGGCTTTGCCATTTGTTGGTATTACTAATGACACTATCACATAGAGTTCCTCAGAGCAAAACATATTTGAACTATGTTCTGAGGAATACCTACCTATTAATAATAGCAGTCCCATATATGTCACTCACATTTTCCAAATGATTTGCTTTCAATTTAGGCTCAAAAACTTACAGAAATTCTGGCCTTTTCTTGGAAAAGGTTGAGATGCATTTTCAGTTCAAACTTTTTTCACATTTTTACTTTCTTTTCACATTCCAGCCCAAAAGACGCAATGAACGCAACATTCTTACCTTCTATGAGAAAATTGCCGTGATACGCTACTATGATGATACGAATATCTCGCGGAATAGTTTGGCCAAAATGTTCCATTGCTGTGCCACTCAAATACGTCGCATACTTGAACGCAAACAGGAGCTCATGCAGCAACTGGCAACCCTAAGTGAGGCCGATGCTTCGATAATCATCGAAGAGATGACACGAAAACGTCGTAAATTTGAAATGAGTGCCATCAGTTTCATTTTGCATCAGTGGGTGGAGAGGTGCCGTCAAATGCGCCTACGCAAAAGTATAACCAATGAAACGTTAAAGGACACTGCCGTGAAAATGGCGGCCATTTTAAATTTGCCTGCGTTTCGACCATCCTATAGGTGGCTGAACCGTTTCCGAGGCAAATACAAGTACAATGATGAGGATCTGGGGGCCGGCAATGGTGTGGGCACTGTGGCTGGAGAATTGTCCGTTGAAGACATTATTATCGAGTACAAGGACTCTTTGCCAAGTTTTATGCAAAAGGAAATATCAGCCATCACCTCATCCGCAAATGATTCGCTTCTGGGACCTCCAAATGAGTTAATAAAACCCCGAATCGAAATACTGGCATCCGGAAAAGATAATGACAACAACAGCATAGACGAGTTTGAAATATCCGAAGACGATGATGAGGAAGACACAAATGACACCAAAGAAAAGCACAGTGATGAAGAAGTGATTGAAATAAATACGCCCAATGCAGACAGTACTGAAACAGGATCTAAGGTTCAGAATCCAGACGATGAGACGTACTTGGCTAAAAAAGCAGACACTTCCAGCCAGGAATTTTCCATGATGACTGCGGGCTCTGCTGCCCTTTTGCACAGCATATTCCCCCATTTAGCTGTCATCCACCAGTTTGCCTTACTCAATTCGGATGTTAAAGCCTTGGAGCTAATCTCCCAACTGGGGGTCCACATGCAAACTCAAGCCGCCGAAGGTGCCTACAAGCAATTGTCGCTGGCGACATCAACTGCTAATGGTATGGATCCAGCAGACGTAGATGTCTCTGGAGATATCGTCTATCCCGACATCGATGATATTGTGTTGATTGAGTGAATGAAGCCTTAGCGAAGCATCACTCTTTGCTTTTAGTACACATTCCCACAGTAGTAATACTTAACCACACACACACACACCTTCCCACCACCACAACTTTTCTACTTAAACGTGATGTATTTATTATAGTTATAGTATGTAAGTAATGATAAAGCCTTATTGTAAGAGTTACGCCTTTTTTGTTTTCATTATGTTGATGAAATGATTGAATGAATAATTGATAAGTTCGTATTTTAACTCATAAGGATATGAAATGAATACACGGAGAATAAATGTCATTTTATTGAAAATCTTAATCGAAACAAAATTTTGTATCAGCCACAAGCATCCAATGTGACCTTCAGCCAGATTCAGAATTGGAACTGCCGAAACTAGATAATGCCAACCAACAATACAAAAAAGCCATGTCCTAGAGAATGCCCAAAAAGGACAATACAAATTCATTCACTAACACTAAACCAATACTCTTATCCCAAATACCCGTCATTTCTATTTCACATTGCCCAACCTTATTCTCATTTCTAATCTACTCCCAAACTCTTTTTTTAGAGTCCAATATTGTCCTGGTCCTTATACGTTCGTTGGGTTGATTCTGATTCGAAATGTGTACTCTACTCCCAAATATGATTTCAGACCAACATTTTCTGGACAATGGGAAAACATAAACAAAGGCTACTTACAATTCTCGGTGTGGGCACATAAAACATTTCCCTACTACATTCTGGACTTGCCAATTCCAGGTGGCAGTTAACATTATCTCCATCGCCTTCATTATCGTCCTCTGAACCACCAGGAGGGCTATCCAATTTGATCGCAGCTGAATGGTGCGAATAAATGCCATTCATATCATGGGCATGCGAGTATTCACTCATAACACTTTGCGCTTTTAGATAGTTTTCACGCAATCTTGCGTGAAGTTTCAAATGTTCTGGACTTCTTTGTGGCACAACACAGGCTAGAAGGGAATCGTCTTTTTTGCACTTGCTGTGGCCACGTCTGGCGAATGCATTTGGCTGAGGTCTATGGTGGAATTTTCGTACTTCTTCTTCCAATGTCAAAACTTTGCCAATGACTGAATTTTGATTTAGCCCCCTGCACATACTCTCGGATCCGCAGTTTTCAGATCGCCACTCGGGACGTGGAGCTTGTAGTGGCTCACCCATAAATGTGCGCACTTCATACGGATTTTTCGTTGGACTTTTTGTTGAATTAAGTGGAACAAATTTTTTATACATTTTGTTAAATTTTGTTTCTCTTGTTTGGACTCAAAATAGGTAGACATATGCCTTAATTTAAAAAGTTTGCAAAATTGTTTCACTTATTTTTTTCTTCTTTAATTCGAATTGAATTTTTTTTACAAATAATTCAAATGTACATCGATCGTTTTGGAAAAGTTGAAACAAGTGCAGGGAAATTTGACGGACTGAGGCCTATTTTAAGTTAAAACAAGTAAAAGCGTGCAAAGTTCGGCCGGGCCGAATCTTGTTTACCCTCTCCCATGGATCGCATTGTCAAGTTATTGACCGTTATAGACCGTACTTGTCACGCAGCCACATTAGAAGTCATAGAAAAATACCACCTCCAAAATTGCAGACAATTCGAGTAATAATTGCGCCCTCCAGAGGCTC
Source organism: Stomoxys calcitrans (assembly GCF_963082655.1). NCBI lineage: Eukaryota > Metazoa > Arthropoda > Insecta > Diptera > Muscidae > Stomoxys > Stomoxys calcitrans. Next base: position 268,355,913 of record NC_081552.1, on the reverse strand, counting down.
AGAAAGTCAAATTGGGAGACCGACTTATATGGCAGCTATATTAGGTTAGGTTGAAAAGAGGGTGCAGATATTAATCCGCCCCATGCCACTATGGACATACACCTAAGCCAGCAATCGGCTTGTTGTGCGCTCTAAAAACTATAAAGTAACCTCTAAAAAGAACTTTTTTTCCGTGCTACTTACAAAATCCTTAATTATTTCCAATACCACTCCCCTAAGTTGGTTCATGTCTGATATTGTGTCTCCACCTAACTACCGGTATCTGTTGGACGCGAAAACCGGGCAATGACAAAGGAAATGCTCACACGTCTCATCATCTTCCCCGCATGCCCTACACATGTTATCACTTGCATACGTATACACACATGTACACAAATTTCTTTGTGTGTGTTGGTGGATCAGCTTGATGGCAATTGTCCCATATGATTTGTGGTTGTTGTACAAATTAAACCACCTTTAATTCTTTCGCCATGACTCAGATTAGTCAAATAAGTAATTGAGTATTTTTAAAGAAAGTATTGGGTTGCCCAAAAAGTAATTGCGGATTTTTCATATAGTCGGCGTTGAAAAATTTTTTCACAGCTTGTGACTCTGTAATTGCATTCATTCTTCTGTCAGTTATCAGCTGTTACTTTTAGCTTGCTTTAGAAAAAAAGTGTAAAAAAGTATATTTGATTGATTTGATTTGATAAAAATCCGCAATTACTTTTTGGGCAACCCAATAAATGCATTTTTAATAAAACTTAGAATGAACTTTAATCAAATATACTTTTTTACTCTTTTTTTCTAAAGCAAGCTAAAAGTAACAGCTGATAACTGAAAGAAGAAAGAATGCAATTACAGAGTCACAAGCTGTGAAAAAATTTGTCAACGCCGACTATATGAAAAATCCGCAATTACTTTTTGGGCAACCCAATAATTTGGTTTATCATTTTTGTTCAAAATATGTTAAATTCGTCCATGCTTGATTTTATATTACGACGGCCATAAGGCCGAAAATCAATTTTGCGCGTTATGACCACCGATACCGCGGACATATAGCCTAAAATGAAATTGGACGTAAAGACCGCCCATATAGCGGTAATAAGGCCCTGACATGGGGACACAACGCCCATTTCCTTTGGCGTTCTTATAAAGGGCGATTTTTTAAGAGCTATAGGAAAGTTTTGCAAAAAAAACACATAAAATCCAGAAGAATGCATGACTTCTTTATTTGAATTGATAGTACGGTCCATATAATTTAATGTTTGAAGATTATTTCGTGCAAATGTTTACCGTGACTGCGCCTCAAATGGTCCATCTGCTTAGTCCAATTTTACCATACTCTTTCCAACATTTCGGCTGGTATCTCACGAATAAATGCTACAATGTTGTCTTCCACTGCGTCTTTTGAACATTTTATTTCACATTCGGGACCGGTCAATTGGCCGCTAAATCGTGCGATTTTAAGCCTTCAGACTAGTTTTTGTGGGGCTATGTTAAAGCTCATGTCCATATATGACATAATTACCAGGTAGTGTACCGTAAACAGCAGAGTATAATTTTTCTCGCGAAGTGCACTATCTGTCAAAGAGTTCTGGTTGTGTCTGTGTATTATAGTTTAGAACCATAACACATCAAAAACAACGAAAAATGGCGCTAACTAGTAACATACTCAAAATCAGAGTTGCACTAATCACTGATTTTGACAGAAAGTGCACTCAATATTTTGTTGTTGGGTAACTGCCACTACCTGTACATGAATATATCTTGTGTCCATATATGACATAATTACCAGGTAGTGTACCGTAAACAGCTGAGTACAATTTTTTCTCGTGAAGTGCACTATCTGTCAAAGAGTTTTGGTTGTGTGCGTGTGTATTGTATAGATAATACACACACAAACAACGAAAAATGGCGCGATCTAGTAACATACACATGATCAGAGTCGCCTAATCACTGGTTTTGACAGATAGTGCACTCAATATTTTGTTTTGTCAATAAATTATTACAGGATTCACTAATAGAAGGTTAGGTCACATGTAAAAACATAAAGTGGATAGGCCCCATAAACATCATTAAGGATGTCAAATCTGACGATTGAAAATGTCATCATATAGGAGAAAACGTAAACAAAGAATGAATGTAAAAAGAGAACAAGTTGACATCCTCAATGCCAAGTACTGTCAAATATTAAAAAAAAAAGTATATCGGCTGATCGCTTGGCTTAACCTTATTCAGTGAATCCTGAAATTATTATATCTTGGCAATCCTTCGATTAATTATTAAATGTAAAGAGCCTCAAACACATAACTGGTCTGCAATTCAGTACATGACATTTGGCAACCATATATAGCCATTCACAACTGATGACAAAAAACCAGCTGATGACATAAAAACAAAATGAAAACAAACAAAAAAAATATATAGGTGGAATGTGGAAGATAGGAGTGTTGCCATATTTCTTATTTCATCGCATTCGATAAAATTTTAAATAATTTTTTATCACTTTCCAACGAGAAATGTGGCGACTTACAGGTCTGATTTACTTTTTCTTTTGTACGCAAGATCTGTTCTCTTAGTTATATGTACATATATTTTTGACATTGTCTGGTTAGTACTTGGTTTTGCCATAAACATCTGGCCTTATAAATGACTATCATATGCTGAGGATCGTTAGATTTAGCTATCCTCGGATAGCCTAAACCAAATCGGATAAAGTCGTTATATAGTATGCATTATACGGATATTTGAGAAGTTTGGGTTGGATGATTTTTCGGGTATTTAACCACAAAGAATGAAAAGTGTGGCAGCCCAGTGCGATACTAGATTCCACAACCAACCAGAGTGAAAATAATCATCATATTGTACGGTGGAATTTACAACGCAACGCAATTGAAAATCTCAAAAAAGGATTAAAGGATTCTTCTTTATTCTTCGATTAAAACTCATTGAGACATTGAGAAAAACCCTATTGAGGTTCAGAACAAAAATATGTTCAAAGCAAAAACATTAAGTAGGCAAAACCATTATTACAATTGCCTCTCAATTCACAACTACAACTATCCATGTCCATAAGTGTTTTTTTTCTGGTATGATTGAAAGGAAACATTAAAATCTAATCTAGAAATTTGCTAAGAGAAGAATATTAAATTGTTCTGCAAAAGTGTGTGTTAAAGTGTGTGCTGCGTGAAAAGGTTTAATTTAACAACAAAAAAAATCTAAGACTCCAAGTTGCCCTTTGTGTGGGGGTACTACGAACAGTTCATTTCTCCCATTGATACCACAGTAAAGAGATATACATGCAAAAATGTGGATAGAACCGAAAGAACTTTTAATGCCTTCTGCATTTTGGTAAGTTAATAAAACATTTTTGGGCGTAAAAATACTATATATCATTTGTGATAGTACAGCGAATGTGTGTGTGTGTGTGCGTGCTCACGACAATAAGTATTTAATTGATTTAATTAAACACTGATTAAAAATATAGTTCCTGGCGATTGCAATTGGCAGATAAAATATTTCATAATTATGCAAAAAGCAAATATGGGAATTCCCCTGGGTACTTTATTTCGTTTTAATGAAATATGTATAAAAAGCTGTATTTTTTTTGTTGATTTTGCATCTTCTATTATATGTAGAAGAAAACAAAAGACTTGTTTTCTTAAGTATCGTTTACACACAGAGATTTATTGTTACCATTTTTTTATAGCTCCACCAAAAAAAAGTTTTTCTTTGGTCTCAACAAATTCCCTACAGGGTAGATGACGTGAAGTGTTACTAAGTTGTACACTTGTATATCTGTCTAAAGGCTGGTACTATGTTCGGGCAAAACTGTATTTTACGGGGTAGTTCGCGAAAAAAATCTAATTTTTTGCCTACCCCCTAATTTTGACCCCAGGAACCCGAATATGAAGTCCGTTTTTGGGGCTCGGGGCTGTGGACCCCTAAGGCCAAAAAAACCCCTTGGGGGGGATAGAGTCCAACCTACGCAATATGGTTATCAAATGAAAAATATTGATTAGTAGATTACGAATATGTTTTTGACTCGGGAAGGACCTATGGGGTCTTGAGAATTTTAACCCCTATTTGGAAAATTCACTAAATTGTTATTTTAAATAAAACTCTATTTGCCTTTCGATGTTGGAAAAAATTGCAGTCCTTCGGTCGTGTTTAAGATTTTCTCCTCCTTTATATGTCCAACGGTGGGAAATAGCAAAAGTATTTTAAATAAAACTATTTGCTTGCAAAGCTTTTTTGTAAATAAAGCCCGATTTTAAAGTATTGATTAGTAGATTACGAAAATGCAATCATATGGTTTTTGACTCAGGAATGACCTATGGGGTCTTGAGAATTTTTACCCTATTTGGAAAATTTATGAAATTGTTATTTTAAATAAAACTCTATTTTCCTTCCAAAGTGGGAAAAATTTGCCGTCCTTCGGACGGTTTTGAAATTTTCTCCTCCTTCATATGTCCAACAGTGGGAAATAGCAAAAGTTTTTAAACAAAACTATTTGTCTTGCAAAGTTTTTTTGTAAAAAAAAGCGCGACTTTTTTGAGAAATTTGTAATTTTTTTGTAAATGTGTATTTGTTTTAATTTATAATCCTTCAAGAGTTTAATTTCCTGCATATTCGTAATTTTCTCGTTCATACCTTTAATTTAATACCCATATTGCCTAGGTTTAAGAAGGTTCCAAACACTCAAGACGCCGTAGGTCCTTCCCGGGTCAAAATTTTGGACCCTATTAGTAATCTACTAATTAATACCTTTCATTTGATAACCATATTGCCTAGGTTGGACTACTTCTCCCCAAGGGGTTTTTTTGGTCCCTAGGGGGGTTTACATTTTAAAACTGGTACTTATGGTAAAATTTTAACAAAATTGTTATTTGATCATTGCTATATGTGTAGTGTTTAAAAAAAGTAACCATAAAAACATGGGTTTTCAACGGTGAAAACGAACATAGTACCATCCATAACTTGAAATGACAGCTTTACGATACACATATGTTTTAATGACAGCTTATATTGTTTACAAGCCACAAAGATCGTTTAATTCTAAGTTTATTTTAAAAGAGAGTTTGAAGTTATTGTGGGCAGCGTTACCGTTGTGCCACTTTAATATCAAATTTGAAATTTTTTTCGGACGATGCTACTTGCGTGCCACTTTTTCATTTCTATACTAAATGTCATACTTTTAACATTTTGCGCCATCTATTTGTGCCACTTGTTCAAAAATACAACTGTGTAGCGATTATGTATTGCTTGTCGTCCAACAAATCGCATATAAATGTTAAATTTTTCGAAAATTTAAAATTTTTGAGCTGAACGAGAGCAACTGGACAAAACAAAAAAAAAGGTTTTTTTATGTTTGTGAAATATATCACTTAAGTATTTAAATACCCACCACCACAACTCGTCTAAACATTTATTCTAAAGCCTGCAAATACATGTTCTGTAGATCGTAGATTTTGCGAAGTCTGTTCGTCAAAAAATAAAATGCCTCTTTTTTTTTAGAAATGACACTTTTTGTGCCACTATTTGAAAATG